>NW_024756818.1:0-24302 GCF_018991925.1 Homarus americanus
AGAGATCGCATCTTCCGGTAGGTTACCTCGGTGGGAATATATTTTATAAAGAGACCATATTGGTCAAATCTGTGAAAGTCGTCCTTAGGTATATCACAGACCGGATTAGTGTCTGGGTCTACCTCTGGCTGTGGAGTCATACCGTACTCGATCTGCATATCCTTAATATCGTGATTAGAACTCATTTTCATAATAATAACTGATTCTATTCAATATTGGATCCTTCAGTAGGACGTGTTTTGTTCCGCAGAAAATGTAGTAAGAGGCTTCTGAACTTGTTCTAGTGTTTTTGTGAACTTGTATTAGTATTATAATGAACCTATAATAGTGTTATAGTGAACATGTGGTAGTGTTATAGTGAACATGTGGTAGTGTTGGAGTGAACATGTGGTAGTGTTATAGTGAACATGTGGTAGTGTTATAGTGAACATGTGGTAGTGTTGTAGTGAACGTGTGGTAGTGTTGTAGTGAACATGTGGTAGTGTTGTAGTGAACATGTGGTAGTGTTGTAGTGAACATGTGGTAGTGTTATAGTGAACATGTGGTAGTGTTGTAGTGAACATGTGGTAGTGTTGTAGTGAACGTGTGGTAGTGTTGTAGTGAACATGTGGTAGTGTTATAGTGAACATGTGGTAGTGTTGTAGTGAACATGTGGTAGTGTTATAGTGAAAATGTGGTAGTGTTGTAGTGAACATATGGTAGTGTTGTAGTGAACATGTGGTAGTGTTGTAGTGAACATGTGGTAGTATTATAGTGAACGTGTGGTAGTGTTGTAGTGAACATGTGGTAGTGTTGTAGTGAACATGTGGTAGTGTTGTAGTGAACATGTGGTAGTGTTGTAGTGAACATGTGGTAGTATTATAGTGAACGTGTGGTAGTGTTGTAGTGAACATGTGGTAGTGTTATAGTGAACATGTGGTAGTGTTGTAGTGAACATATGGTAGTGTTGTAGTGAACATGTGGTAGTGTTGTAGTGAACATGTGGTTGTGGTAGTGTTGTAGTGAACATGTGGTTGTGGTAGTGTTGTAGTGAACATGTGGTAGTGTTATATAACACGTCAAAATACAGACATTCACCCAGTTCAGCACCAGAAAGCGATACCTACACTAAACAACACAACTTGATCTTGGCATACGGATAAACAAGTAATGGCAGCTTCCCTGATAGCTCCCCACGTCGCCGAGTGTTGTTGCAAACATCAGAAAACCATAAGTCAGAAATTTGTAATTCCTCTAACCATTTCTTTCTATTCATGAAGTAAGAATTAATGGTTTTCTATAAAAAATCTTCCTATACTGGCTCCTTCCCATGAGTCTGAAGTCTAAAGTATTTCCCAGATATTCTTCATTCTCAAGGTAAGACATAAGTTTTCTTCTATGGGTATATATTTCCTGTTAATTAAGTACGGCGGCACCATTTAATTACAACCACAGAAATGTTAGAACAGAGGAATGGTTTACCAGCTACATTATATACTGGTATACTGTTTTTGATTTAACAGACATAAAATGAACAAACATAACCTACCCAATTTAACCTAATATATCTAATCTAACCTAACCTACTCTATTTAACCTATTTTAACCTCTTCTAACCTACTTTATTTAACCTAATCTATCTAACCTAACCTACATTAGGTATGGCTATGGCGTTTAGCACAAGGGTGTATAACTGTCTGGAATAGACAAAATTTAAAATCAACAGTTTAAAAATTCCTTTTCCTATTTTTTTTGAGATTTTCATGAGGTAAGAAAGCCTTTTGTATAAAAAATCTTTATGTTGATGGTTAAAGTGCACAACCTTCATCAGTATTATGGTAATGGATCTTGATATGTACAGTAGCTAAAACAACTATCTGTGCAGGTGGGGGTGGATATGCTCCGGAATGGTACGTGTGACTAGTGACAGCCCCCATATACCAATATTTATCGTCCATGGTCTCATATTGTTTCCCACAAAGTATGTACAGATAGTTGTTTTAGCTACTGTACATGTACAGGTGTTTTACTGTGTAAATTATGCATGATCCCCTAGCCTACAGTTTTAGGATAATCAAATGTGGGAATACTATTAACACAGGAAGAGCCACAGTGTGTATTGCTTATATGAAACGCTTTTGTTTAAACAAATAAATATTTAATTAGGTTAGGTTGGTAGGTTATATTAAGAACCATAATGAACTTCACATAGAATTTCAAGAACAAGACATACGACAGCCATTGAGGTCAACATTACAGTGGATAATACTCGCATATAGCCGTTCCCTAACAAATATTGTGCTGTAAATATGAACTCACTTCTCTTAAGGCTACCTAATTTAAATAGTCTTCCAGAGAAAGCACAAGTGGTTGCCAATAAATTAACGCTGTGTGAACGACTAATAAATATTTTACATCACAACAGCCAACACTAGACTAAACACAAATCGTGTGAAGGGATTTACGCAAAAAGAGAGAAGCCATCTCTAGCAAGCTTGGTATTATTAGACATTTATCTTTTACCATAGTCTGTCCTTCACAGACACAAGTATACGTTACGACTTACCAAATTTTGGTCCGAGATCGGTGAAGACCCCAGTGCAATTAATCGGTGGTCAGGGAGGTGTAAAGTCAACGCTTAACCCCCGAACACTTTAGTATGGGTTAAATTGTTGTTTTTTCATTAGTATATGATTTTTTGTCCACTTCCTACTGTGTTATCATTACCTCAGATACACACACTTATCACCACCAGAATCATCATAAAATTATCCTGGAAATCACCTGAGCATTAGATTCATTCACATTCATTACATATCCAAACTGACACACACAAACAAACACACACACACGCACACACACACACACACACACACACACACACAAACACACACACACACACACACATCCTTGACATACTACATCCTTGACCACCGAAGGGTCAAGACGTACCTGGCGCTCCTCTCGGAGCAGCCAGGTCAACTGTTAAGTTGGCCCATACCAACTCCCTCCCCTGAACCCTCCTCCCCACCGTAATATCAACAAGTTCTCGCCAGAAGTTACAATTTCATTTAGGAAAGGAAGGGAACCAGTGTTAAACAGAGGTGAACAGTGGTGAACAGTGCTTAAGTCAGTGAGAACAACTCAACAGTAACAGTCATACCCAAGTTAACCTTCACACAGTGAGGTCCCAGGTACCCAGTGATAACGGCCCGTGAGACCCAACAACCAGCGATGTGTTAATCCGTCTACGATAGGAAGGCCTGGGACCACACCTCACTCACATAACACCATCTGTGAGGGAATTACTACACCACGTCAGGTCCCTCATAACACCATATGTGAAGGAGTTACTACACCACGTGAGGCCCCTCATAACACCATCTGTGAGGGAATTACTACACCACATGAGGTCCCTCCTAACACCATCTGGGAGGGAGTTACTACACTACGTGTTTGCAGTTCAACACCTACAATAATCTGTATGTTCACTGTATGTTCCTTTACCTTTCTCTAATGAAGGCTTTTGTTAAACCACCAATGTATGTAATAAGTCATTTATGTCCAACGTATATTTTCAGCCTTCGGGGTGCAGAACTTTTTCAATAAACCGTCAATTATTATTATTATTATTATTATTATTACACAAATGGTCAGGTCTATAGCTCAGGCAGGTCCTAACCCAGCTAACCTCTCACTAAAAACAGGAAAAACTATATCTGTCATCTACACAAAAGGTAACCAGGTAAGACTCTTGATATAGAAATAATGAAATAGTTTTTGTAGTTTGACCCCTCCCCAAAAAGTAGTTTTTTTTTCTAAGTCCCCCTTAAAAAAAATAAGGCAACGTTGATTATCTGAAAAAATTGGCTTGATTTCTGAAGTGCTTGAACTATCAACACGTCCAGTACTGCCCAGTAAGACCCTGCTATAACTTACGCTCTCACTCTAATACTGAAATTAATCCATCGCTTCTCTGGCGAGTTACCAAGTGGATAAGATATCTCTCCCGGACGGACGGACAGAAGGACTGAAGGACTTATAGCGTCATTTCTATACATCCCCAAACTTTCGGTCCGGGTGCTGCGAGAAAGAAATTCTGCACTGGTCAACAAGGAATCACGCTGCCAATACAGTAAAACGATTGACTTTCTATTTTCATAAAACTTAGACAAATTTGATGTTTGATGCAAGCTTAGGAAAACGTGGTATCCTTAAAGATTACCACCGACTGAGAGACACCGTGTTACCTGTGCTAGGCGTCACCAGCTGAGAAACGCCGTGTTACCTGTGCTAGGCGTCATCAGCTGAGAGACGCCGCGTTACCTGTGCTAGGCGTCACCAGCTGAGAAACGCCGTGTTACCTGTGCTAGGCGTCATTAGCTGAGAGACACCGCGTTACCTGTGCTAGGCGTCACCATCTGAGAGACGCCGTGTTACCAGTGCTAGGCGTCACCATCTGAGAGACGCGGCGCTAGACCAGACAGTCGCTGTAAGTCACTGCCCTCACCTGTGCCCTTGAACTCTCTCCTCTGGTTGGTCATGCTGCTGTTGCTGTCTCCTGTTGCTGCTGTTGTTTGTCCTGTTGCTGCTGTTTGTGCTATTGCTGTCTCCTGTTGCTGCGGTTGTTAGGTCTTTCTGGTGGTAGTCTTTCCATGCCTGTATACAGTAATCCACACTGGAACGTACTGGAGATTTGTGCAGTTAAAGGAGCATGTTCCCGTCGTTGTATTCAGAGGTAAGCTTTATAAATCCCAAACTTCGATTTACTTTTGTCACTGCTGCCCCCAGTTGTTGCGCCGTCTTCAGTGAATGATCTATCGCAACGCCAAGAACTTTCTCCTTATCGACAGTATCCAGGAAAGTGTTATTAAACAGAATAGTTGTGATTGGATTGTTGTCTTCTATTATGTAATGTTAAAGATCTTTTGCCAGTCTCAAGACCATTTGAACAGCTCATGCAGGTCTTTCTACATTGTTGCGACGTCGTCTTGATTTGCTACCTTCCCCAATATCTTTGTGTCGTCCACAAAATTGACAATGTGACTCGATATGCTTTCACCTATGTCGTTTATGTAGATGACAAACAGGGTGGGTCCAAAGATAGAGCCTTGTGGTACTCCACTGAATGTACTCCATTTATTACCACTCTTTGTTGCCAGTCTTCGAGTCAATTGTTAATCCACAGCAAAATCTTGCCTGTGATGCCATGTGCCAGGATCTTAGAGGCCAGTCGTGCATGTGGGTCTTTGTCAAACGTTTAGGAGAAATTAATGTACAACACATCTACTGGTGAGCCTTGGTCACGTAGTCTGTAACTGTTAACGTTTCAAGGAACGTGATTAAGTTTGTCAGACAGAATTTTCTTTCTATGAAACCGTGTTGCGCTGTGTTGATAAGACTGTGTTCGGTCTGGTGTTGGATGATGGCGTCCCTCAGAATTTTCTCAAAGAGATTGCATTTATGTGACGGGCCTGCAGTTTTCCGCTGCACCTTTCCTACTCCTTCATGTGTATTAGGTGACGTTGACTGATTTCCAGTCCCTATAGGCGCTTTACCCTGATCCAAGGATTTGCTGAATAAAAGTCTTAGTGGGGTGCAGATCACGTGAGGACCCTGCACGGTGTATGTCACTTCAATATTTTTATTTTATTTACGTGCTGTCGTGTTTGTACAGCATATGTATGTGAAAGTGTTTATATATTGAAGGTATTGTTGTTAATATTAATTAAATGCATAAAATGTAATAGTATTTGTTTTAATTATTACTAGTTTAATTATTATTATTTTTATTATTATTATTATTATTATTATTATTATTATTATTAATATTATTATTATTATTATTAATTATTATTATTATTACTAATTATTATTATTGTTATTATTATTATTACTAATTATTATTATTATTATTATTATTATTATTATTATTATTATTATTATTATTATTATTATTATTATTTAATTATTATTATTATTAATTATTATTATTATTATTATTATTATTATTATTATTATTATTATTATTATTATTATTATTATTATTATCTAATATACTATAGAAATAGCCGTGTGTGTGTCTGTTCTGGGCAGCCAAAATGGCACAATCGGTTTTTCATCAAACTTGATGGAAAAATCGCAAAAAATTCGTAGAGTGGAACAAACCTGGTCCCATGTCGATGGTTTCTTTAGGAAGGCATTAATTAATCATTTTGTCGCTGTACGCTGTCAGCCGGACGGCGGTTGCTCGCTAGCCAAGCACGAGCGTTCAATCTTTCACCTGGCATGAAGGGCCCACGTTCACTTGTTATAAACTATGAAACATAATATTTCTGGTAATATCGTCTTGATTTTCCTGGGACGAGTTCGATGGTGTTCTGCCTCTAGTTTATTCCTTCTTGCTATTTGGTTCCCGGTCAGTGCAAAATTCTTTATGTTCTGCAAACCATATTTGACACATGAAAGGGCGCCAAACTTATTTTAAGATTACTACTACTACTACCAATAATAATAATAATCTGTTGTAAGTGATAAGGTTAATGACTCTATAAAATAATATAAATCAGCGTAAATTTCTCGTGTTTCTCTTTCTAGGTCCCCTTACGTCGTGTTTTGCCTGTGTGGGGTAATTCTGATTTGGGTGACTCAGCTTCCTTCCCACCTTATTCTCCCTCACCCCACTGTACACATCACATCACTTTACAGGTAAAATGATTACTATATACGGTACCTGGAACATCCAGTCTGCTCCAGGAAGCTTCCAATTATCAAACACCACAGGGATCTTGCTTTGGTAGAGGTGTCGCATTATGATCATCTTGGCGTCAACATCCTGAAGATCTGCCAACCTCCTCACCAGCTTGTTCTCCTTCAGGATGGGTTTGGCTTTTCTGTAACCATGTAACAAGTAATTTAATTAAGTGTCTGTCCTGTGATGAAAGAGCTAGCTGTTTTGGTTGTGTTTAGGTGGATGGGCACTGTGTTTTGGTTGGGTTCACGTGGATGGGTACTGTGTTTTGGTTGTGTTTAGGTGGATGGGCACTGTGTTTAGGTTGTGTTTAGGATGGATGGGTACTGTGTTTTGGTTGGGTTCACGTGGATGGGTACTGTGTTTAGGTTGTGTTTAGGATGGATGGGCACTGTGTTTAGGTTGTGTTTTAGGATGGATGGGTACTGTGTTTTGGTTGGGTTCACGTGGATGGGTACTGTGTTTTGGATGTGTTTAGGTGGATGGGTGTTGTGTTGCTTGGGTATGTATAGATTAGTGTATGAATGTTGATTAATAACGCATAATAATGAACTTTATGAGGCTGTGAAAAGACATGTGAACAGAAATAAAAAATAAATAAATAATAATAATAATAATAATAATAATAATAATAATAATAATAATAATAATTGAGGATGATGATGGTTAGGTTAATTATTATACTAAATCAACTTTTAATTTTATTAATTTTTTTTTTTACATAAAATTTAATAACATTCATCAACGACGATAATAACGGTTGCCCCGTTTCAGGATTCTTCTGGTGCAATCAACACAGCGGGGGGGTGATTCATAATAACCGCCCTCATGTTGCTGCCTTCTGGGCCTCACGTAGGGCGATGATCTGTAGCCGTCGTCAAACTCCCTCCTCCTGGGTCTTTTCCAGGGTGAGGAGTTGTAGCCGTCGTCAAACTCCCTCCTCCTGGGTCTTTTCCAGGGTGAGGAGTTGTAGCCGTCGTCAAACTCCCTCCCCCTGGGCCTCCTGTACGAGGAGTTGTAGCCTTCATCGTATCGTCTTTTACGGAAGGTTTTCCTGAATCTTTCAGGCTCCCGCATTTGTTTTGGAATCTTTTCGGAGTTGTAGTTGGGTCCACCTGGATACCGGAGGTATTCAACTTTCAGACACCGACGAGAATTTTTGTACAGTCCGCGTTTACCCACTGGTTCTCCATTGAGCCTGAGAGCTTCTTCTCTGTAAAATTCGCTACAGTACCTAGCGATGGCTGTACCACGGTGTAGACCGGTCTGGTGGTCACAGGGCATAAAGAAGTTTACCAGACCCCCGCAATGGCTGAAGAGAGATCGCATCTTCCGGTAGGTTACCTCGGTGGGAATATGTTTTATAAAGAGACCATATTGGTCAAATCTGTGAAAGTCGTCCTTAGGTATATCACAGACCGGATTAGTGTCTGGGTCTACCTCTGGCTGTGGAGTCATACCGTACTCGATCTGCATATCCTTAATATCGTGATTAGAACTCATTTTCATAATAATAACTGATTCTATTCAATATTGGATCCTTCAGTAGGACGTGTTTTGTTCCGCAGAAAATGTAGTAAGAGGCTTCTGAACTTGTTCTAGTGTTTTAGTGAACTTGTATTAGTATTATAATGAACCTATAATAGTGTTATAGTGAACATGTGGTAGTGTTATAGTGAACATGTGGTAGTGTTGGAGTGAACATGTGGTAGTGTTATAGTGAACATGTGGTAGTGTTATAGTGAACATGTGGTAGTGTTGTAGTGAACGTGTGGTAGTGTTGTAGTGAACATGTGGTAGTGTTGTAGTGAACATGTGGTAGTGTTGTAGTGAACATGTGGTAGTGTTATAGTGAACATGTGGTAGTGTTGTAGTGAACATGTGGTAGTGTTGTAGTGAACATGTGGTAGTGTTGTAGTGAACGTGTGGTAGTGTTGTAGTGAACATGTGGTAGTGTTATAGTGAACATGTGGTAGTGTTGTAGTGAACATGTGGTAGTGTTATAGTGAAAATGTGGTAGTGTTGTAGTGAACATATGGTAGTGTTGTAGTGAACATGTGGTAGTGTTGTAGTGAACATGTGGTAGTATTATAGTGAACGTGTGGTAGTGTTGTAGTGAACATGTGGTAGTGTTGTAGTGAACATGTGGTAGTGTTGTAGTGAACATGTGGTAGTGTTGTAGTGAACATGTGGTAGTATTATAGTGAACGTGTGGTAGTGTTGTAGTGAACATGTGGTAGTGTTATAGTGAACATGTGGTAGTGTTGTAGTGAACATATGGTAGTGTTGTAGTGAACATGTGGTAGTGTTGTAGTGAACATGTGGTTGTGGTAGTGTTGTAGTGAACATGTGGTAGTGTTATATAACACGTCAAAATACAGACATTCACCCAGTTCAGCACCAGAAAGCGATACCTACACTAAACAACACAACTTGATCTTGGCATACGGATAAACAAGTAATGGCAGCTTCCCTGATAGCTCCCCACGTCGCCGAGTGTTGTTGCAAACATCAGAAAACCATAAGTCAGAAATTTGTAATTCCTCTAACCATTTCTTTCTATTCATGAAGTAAGAATTAATGTTTTTCTATAAAAAATCTTCCTATACTGGCTCCTTCCCATGAGTCTGAAGTCTAAAGCCCACTAGACGAGTATAACAAAGTCCCCTGAACCGAGTATAACAAAGCGCCCTTGCTCGAGTATAACAAAGTCCCCTGATTGAGTATAACAAAGGCCCGTGATCGAGTCTGAAAAGGCCCCTAATCGAGTATAACAAAGTCCCCTGATCTAGTATAACAAAAGGCCCCTGATCGAATATAACAAAGGGCCCTGATCGAGTAAGACAAAGTCCCCTGATCGAGTATAACAAATTCCCTGATCCTAGTATAACAAAGCCCACTAGACGAGTATAACAAAGTCCCCTGAACCGATTATAACAAAGTCCCCTGATTGAGTATAACATATCCCCTGATCGAGTATAACAAAGCCTCCTGATCGAGTATAACAAAGTCCCCTGATCGAATATAACAAAGCCCCCTTGCTCCAGTATAACAAAGTCCCCTGATTGAGTATAACAAAGGCCCGTGATCGAGTCTGAAAAAGGCCCCTAATCGAGTATAACAAAGTCCCCTGATCTAGAATAACAAAAGGCCCCTGATCAAGTATAAAAAAGGCCCCTCATCGTGTATAACAAAGTACCCTGATCGAGTATAACAAATTCCCTGATCCTAGTATAAAAAAGCCCACTAGACGAGTATAACAAAGTCCCCTGATCGAGTATAACAAAGCCTCCTTGCTCGAGTATAACAAAGTCCCCTAATTGAGTATAACAAAGGCCCCTGGTCGAGTATAACAAAGTCCCCTGATCGAGTATAACAAAGCCCCCTGGACGAGTATAAAAAAGTCCCCTAATCGAGTATGACAAAGTCCCCTGGTCCAGTATAACAAAGTCCCCTGATCGAGTATAACATATCCCATGATCGAGTATAACAAAGTCTCCTGACCCAGTATAACAAAGTCCCAGATCGAGCATAACAAAGTCCCCGGATCGATTATAACATAGTCCCTGTCTGAGTATAACAAAGGCCTCTGGTCGAGTATAACAAAGACCCTTTATCGAGTATAACAAAGTCCCCAGATCGAGCATAACAAATTCCTCTGATCGATTACAACAAAGTCCCCAGGTCGAATATAACAAAGGGCCCTGATCGAGTAAGACAAATTCCCCTAATCGAGTATAACAAATTCCCTGATCCTAGTATAACAAAGCCCACTAGACGAGTATAACAAAGTCCCCTGAACCGAGTATAACAAAGCCCCCTTGCTCGAGTATAACAAAGTCCCCTGATTGAGTATAACAAAGGCCCGTGATCGAGTCTGAAAAGGCCCCTAATCGAGTATAACAAAGTCCCCTGATCTAGTATAACAAAAGGCCCCTGATCGAATATAACAAAGGGCCCTGATCGAGTAAGACAAAGTCCCCTGATCGAGTATAACAAATTCCCTGATCTTAGTATAACAAAGCCCACTAGACGAGTATAACAAAGTCCCCTGAACCGAGTATAACAAAGTCCCCTGATCGAGTATAACATATCCCCTGATCGAGTATAACAAAGTCCCTGGTGGAGTATAACAAAGGCCCCTGATCGAGTACCACAAAGTTTTCTAATCGAGTATAACAAAGGCCCCTCATCGAGAATAACAAAGTCCATTGGTCAAGTATAAAAAAGTCCCCTGGTCGAGTATAACAAAGTCCCCTGATCGAGTATAATAAAGTCGCCTGGTCGAGTATAGCATAGTCCCCTGATCGAGTATAACAAAGCCTCCTGATCGAGTATAACAAAGTCCCCTGATCGAATATAACAAAGCCCCCTTGCTCGAGTATAACAAAGTCCCCTGATTGAGTATAACAAAGGCCCGTGATCGAGTCTGAAAAAGGCCCCTAATCGAGTATAACAAAGTCCCCTGATCTAGAATAACAAAAGGCCCCTGATCAAGTATAACAAAGGCCCCTCATCGAATATAACAAAGTACCCTGATCGAGTATAACAAATTCCCTGATCCTAGTATAAAAAAGCCCACTAGACGAGTATAACAAAGTCCCCTGATCGAGTATAACAAAGCCCCCTTGCTCGAGTATAACAAAGTCCCCTGATTGAGTATAACAAAGGCCCGTGATCGAGTCTGAAAAAGGCCCCTAAACGAGTATAACAAAGTCCCCTGATCTAGTATAACAAAAGGCCCCTGATCGAATATAACAAAGGGGCCTGATCGAGTTAGACAAAGTCCCCTGATCGAGTATAACAAATTCCCTGATCCTAGTATAACAAAGCCCACTGGACGAGTATAACAAAGTCCCCTGAACCGAGTATAACAAAGTCCCCTGATTGAGTATAACATATCCCCTGATCGAGTATAACAAAGTCCCTGGTGGAGTATAACAAAGTCCCCTGGTCGAGTACCACAAAGTTTTCTAATCGAGTATAACAAAGGCGCCTCATCGAGTATAACAAAGTCCATTGGTCAAGTATAAAAAAGTCCACTGGTCGAGTATAACAAAGTCCGCTGATAGAGTATAATAAAATCCCCTGGTCGAGTATAGCAAAGTCCCCTTATCGATTCCAACAAAGTCACCTGGTCGAATATAACAAAGGGCCCTGATCGAGTAAGACAAAGTCCCCTGATCGAGTATAACAAATTCCCTGATCCTAGTATAACAGAGCCCACTAGACGAGTATAACAAAGTCCCCTGAACCGAATATAACAAAGTCCCCTGATCGAGTATAAAAAAGTTCCATGGTCCCGTATAACAAAGTCCGATGATCGAGTATAAAAATGTCCCTTGTCCCAGTATAACAAAGTCCCCATATCGAGCACAACAAAGTCCCCTGATTGATTATAACAAAGTCCCCTGGTCGTTTATAGCAAAGGGCTCTAATCGAGTAAGACAAAGTATCCTCTTCGAGTATAACAAAGCCCCCTGGACGAGTATATCAAATTCCCCTCATCGAGTATAACAAAGTCCATTGTTCAAGTATAAAAAAGTCCCCTGCTCGAGTATAACAAAGTCCCCTGTTCCTGTCGAACAAAGTCCCCTTATCGAGTATAACAAATTCCCCTTATCGAATATAACAAAGTCCCTTGATCGAGAAAAACAAAGTCCCCTGGTCGAGTATAACAAAGTTTTCTAATCGAGTATAACAAATGCCCCTGGTCGAGTATAACAAAGTCCTCTGATCGAGTATAACAAAGTCCCCTGATCGACTATAACAAAGTCCCCTGATCGAGTATAACAAAGTCCCCTGGTAGAGTACAACAAAGTCCCCTCATCGTTTACAACAAAAGCCCCTCGTCGAGTATAGCAAAGTCCATTGGTCAAATATAGGAAAGTCCACTGATCGAGTATGACAAAGTCCCCTGATTAATTATAAAAAAGTTCCCTGGTCGAGTATAACAATGTTCCCTGATCGAGTATAACAAAGACCCCTGGTCAAGAAAACAAAGCCCCCTCATCGAGTATAACAAAGGCCCCTAATCGAGTATAACAAAGACCTCTTGTTGAGTATAACAAAGTCCCCTTCTCGAGTATAACAAAGTCCCCAGATCTTGTATGACAAAGGCCCCTCATCCAGTATAACAAATTCCCCTTATCGAGTATAACAAAGTCCCCTTATCGAGTACAACAAAGTCCAGTGATCGAGTATAAGAAAGTCCCCTCATCGAGTATAACAAAAGTCCTCTGATCGAGTATAAAAAAGTCCCATGGTCCAGTATAACAAAGTCCGCTTATCGCGTATAAAAATGTCCCCTGGCCCAGTATAACAAAGTCCCCATATCGAGCATAACAAAGTCCCCTGATCGATTATAACAAAGTCCCCTGGTCGAGTATAGCAAAGGGCTCTCATCGAGTAAGACAAAGTACTCTGATCGAGAATAACAAAGCCCCTTGGACGAGTATAACAACTTCCCCTCATCAAATATAACAAAGTCCATTGGTCAAGAATAAAAAAGTCTCCTGGTCGAGTAAAACAAAGTCCCCTGTTCCTGTTGAACAAAGTCCCCTTATCGAGTATAACAAATTCCCCTTATCGAATATAACAAAGTCCCTTGATCGAGTAAAACAAAGTCCCCTTATCGAATATAACAAAGTCCCTTGATCGAGTAAAACAAAGTCCCCTGGTTGAGTATGACAAAGTTTTTTAATCGAATATAACAAAGGCCCCTGGTGGAGTATAACTAAGTCCTCTCATCGAATATAACAAAGTCCCCTAATCGAGTATAACAAAGTCTGCTAATCAAGTATAACAAAGTCCCCTGGTCGAGTACAACAAAGTCCCCTCATCGTTTATAACAAAAGCCCCTCATCGAGTATAGCAAAGTCCATTGGTCAAATATAGGAAAGTCAACTGATCGAGTATGACAAAGTCCCCTGATTAATTATAAAAAAGTTCCCTGGTCGAGTATAACAATTTTCCTTGATCGAGTATAACAAGGACCCCTGGTCAAGTATAACAAAGCCCCCTCATCGAGTATAACAAAGGCCCCTAATCGAGTATAACAAAGACCTCTGGTGAGTATAACAAAGTCCCCTGATCGAGTATAACATATCCCCTGATCGAGTATAACAAAGTCCTCTGGTCGACTATAAAAAAGTCCCCTAATTGAATATAACAAAGTCCCTAGATCGAGTATAACAAAGGCCCCTCATCGAGTATAACAAAGTCCATTGGTCAGGTATAAAAAAGTCCCCTGGTCGAGTATAACAAAGTCCCCCACATCGAGTATAACAAAGTCTCCTAATCGAGTATAGCAATGTCCCCTCATCGAGTATAACAAACCCTCCTGATCGAGTATAACTAAGACCCTCATCGAGTATAACGAAGTCCCCTCATCGAGTATAACAAAGTCCATGGTCACGTATAACAAAGGCCCCTCATCGAGTATAACAAAGTCCATTGGTTAAGTATAAATAAGTCCCCTGGTTGAGTATAACAAAGTCCCCTGATCGTGTATAACAAAGTTCCCTGGTCGAGTATAGCGAAGTCCCCTGATCGAGTATAACAAAGCCTCCTCATCGAGTATAACAAAGTCCCCTGATCGAGTATAACAAAGCCCCCTGCTCGAGTATAAGAAAGTCCCCTGATCGAGTATATCAAAGTCCCCTGGTCGAGTATAACAAAGCCCCCTCATCGAGTATAACAAAGGCCCCTAATCGTGTATAACAAAGTCCCCTGATTGAGTATAACAAAGTAACCTAATCGAGTATAACAAAGTCCTCTGTTGAGTATAACAAAGTCCCCTGAACCGAGTATAACAAAGTCCCCTGATCGAGTATAACTTATCCCCTGATCGAGAATAACAAAGTCCCTGGTGGAGTATAACAAAGTCCCCTGGTCGAGTACCACAAAGTTTTCTAATCGAGTATAACAAAGGCCCCTCATCGAGTATAACAAAGTCCATTGGTCAAGTATAAAAAAGTCCCCTGGTCGAGTATAACAAAGTCCCCTGATCGAGTATAATAAAGTCCCCTGGTCGAGTATAGCAAAGGGCTCTGATCGAGTAAGACAAAGTACCCTGATCGAGTATAACAAAGCCCCCTGGACGAGTATAACAAATTCCCCTCATCGAGTATAACAAAGTCCATTGGACAAGTATAAAAAAGTCCCCTGGTCGAGTATAACAAAGTCCCCTGTTCTTGTCGAACGAAGTCCCCTTATCGAGTATAACAAATTCCCCTTATCGAATATAACAAAGAACCTTGATCGAGTATAACAAAGTCCCCTGGTCGAGTATAACAAAGTTTTCTAATCGAGTATAACAAAGGCCCCTGGTCGAGTATAAAAAAGTCCCCTGATCGAGTATAACAAAGTCCGCTAATCAAGTATAACAAAGTCCCCTGATCGAGTATAACAAAGTCCTCTGGTCGAATATAACAAAGTCCCCTCCTCGTTTATAACAAAAGCCCCTCATCGAGTATAGCTAAGTCCATTGGTCAAATATAGGAAAGTCAACTGATCGAGTATTACAATTCCCCTGATTAATTATAAAAAAGTTCCCTGGTCGAGTATAACAATGTTCCCTGATCGAGTATAACAAAGACCCCTAGTCAAGTTTAACAAAGCCCCCTCATCGAGTATAAAAAAGTTCCCTGATCGAGTAAAACATATCCCCTGATCGAGTATAACAAAGTCCTCTGGTCGAGTACAAAAAAGTCCCCTAATTGAATAAAACAAAGTCCCCTTCTCGAGTATAACAAAGTCACTAGATCGAGTATAACAAAGGCCCCTCATCGAGTATAACAAAGTCCATTGCTCAAGTAAAAAAATTCCCCTGATCGAGTATAGCAAAGTCCCCTCATCGAGTATAACAAAGCCTCCTGACCGAGTATAACAAAGTCCCCTCATCTAGTATAACAAAGTCCCCTCATCGAGTATAACAAAGTCCCCTGGTCGCGTATAACAAAGGCCCCTCATCGAGTATAACAAAGTACATTGGTCAAGTATAAAAAAGTCCCCTGGTTGAGTATAAGAAAGTCCCCTGATCGTGTATAACAAAGTCCCCTGGACGAGTATAGCAAAGTCCCCTGATCGAGTATAACAAAGCCTCCTCATCGAGTATAACAAAGACCCTTGATCGAGTATAACAAAGCCCCCTGCTCGAGTATAAGAAAGTCCCCTGATCGAGTATATCAAAGTCCCCTGGTCGAGTATAACAAAGCCCCCTCATCGAGTATAACAAAGGCCCCTAATCGAGTACAAGAAAGTCCCCTAATTGAGTATAACAAAGTCCCCTGATCGAGTATAACAAAGTCCCTGGTGGAGTATAACAAAGTCCCCTGGTCGAGTACCACAAAGTTTTCTAATCGAGTAAAACAAAGGCCCCTCATCGAGTGTAACAAAGCCCCCTCATCGAGTATAACAAAGTCCCCTAATCGAGTACAACAAAGTCCCCTGATTGAGTATAACAAAGTCCCCTGATCGAGTATAACAAAGTCCCTGGTGGAGTATAACAAAGTCCCCTGGTCGAGTACCACAAAGTTTTCTAATCGAGTTTAACAAAAGCCCCTCATCGAGTGTAACAATGTCCATTGGTCAAGTATAAAAAAGTCCCCTGGTCGAGTATAACAAGGTCCCCTGATCGAGTATAATAAAGTCCCTTGGTCGAGTATAACAAAGTCCCCTGATCGAGTATAACAAAGTCCCCTAAACCGAGTATAACAAAGTCCCCTGATCGAGTATAACATATCCCCTGATCGAGTATAACAAAGTCCCTGGTGGAGTATAACAAAGTCCCCTGGTCGAGTACCACAAAGTTTTCTAATCGAGTTTAACAAAAGCCCCTCATCGAGTGTAACAATGTCCATTGGTCAAGTATAAAAAAGTCCCCTGGTCGAGTATAACAAGGTCCCCTGATCGAGTATAATAAAGTCCCTTGGTCGAGTATAACAAAGTCCCCTGATCGAGTATAACAAAGTCCCCTGAACCGAGTATAACAAAGTCCCCTGATCGAGAATAACATATCCCCTGATCGAGTATAACAAAGTCCCTGGTGGTGTATAACAAAGTCCCCTGGTCAAGTACCACAAAGTTTTCTAATCGAGTATAACAAAGGCCCCTCATCGAGTATAACAATGTCCATTGGTCAAGTATAAAAAAGTCCCCTGGTCGAGTATAACAAAGTCCCCTGATCGAGTATAATAAAATCCCCTGGTCGAGTATAGCAAAGTCCCCTGATCGATTACAACAAAGTCACCTGGTCGAATATAACAAAGGGCTCTGATCGAGTAAGACAAAGTACCCTGATCGAGTATAACAAAGTCCGCTGAACCGAGTATAACAAAGTCCCCTGATCGAGAATAACATATCCCCTAATCGAGTATAACAAAGTCCCCTTCGAGTACCACAAAGTTTTCTAATCGAGTATAACAAAGGCCCCTCATCGAGTATAACAAAGTCCATCTGTCAAGTATAAAAAAGTCCCCTGGTCGAGTATAACAAAGTCCCCTGATCGAGTACAATAAAGTCTCCTGGTTGAGTATAGCAAAGTCCCCTGATTGAGTATAACAAAGGCCTGTGATCGAGTCTGGAAAAGGCCCCTAATCGAGTAAAACAAAGTCCCCTGATCTAGTATAACAAAGGCCCCTTATCGAGTATAACGAATGCCCCTCATCGAGTATAACAAAGTCCCCTGATTGAGTATAACAAAGCCGCCTAATCGAGTATAACAAAGTCCCCTGGTCGAGTATAACAAACTCCCCTGTTCCAGTCTAACAAAGTCCCCTTATCGAGTATAACAAATTTCCCTTATCGAGTATAACAAAGACCCCTTATCGAGTATAACCAAGTCCGGTGATCGAGTATAACAAAGTCCCCTGGTAGAGTACAACAAAGTCCCCTCATCGTTTATAACAAAACCCCCTCATCGAGTATAGCAAAGTCCATTGGTCAAATATAGGAAAGTTCACTGATCGGGTATGACAAAGTCCCCTGATTAATTATAAAAAAGTTCCCTGGTCGAGTATAACAATGTTCCCTGATCGAGTATAACAAAGACCCCTGGTCAAGTATAACAAAGCCCCCTCATCGAGTATAACAAAGGCCCCTAATCGAGTATAGCAAAGACCTCTTGTTGAGTATAACAAAGTCCCCTTCTCGAGTATAACAAAGTCCCCAGATCTTGTATAACAAAGGCCCCTCATCGAGTATAACAAATTCCCTTATCGAGTATAACAAAGTCCCCTTATCGAGTATAACAAAGTCCGGTGATCGAGTATAAGAAAGTCCCCTGATCGAGTATAACAAAAGTCCTCTGATCGAGTATAAAAAAGTCCCATGGTCCAGTATAACAAAGTCCGCTTATCGAGTATAAAAATGTCCCCTGGCCCAGTATAACAAAGTCCCCATATCGAGCATAACAAAGTCCCCTGATCGATTATAACAAAGTCCCCTGGTCGAGTATAGCAAAGGGCTCTGATCGAGTAAGACAAAGTACCCTGATCGAGTATAACAAAGCCCCTTGGACGAGTATAACAACTTCCCCTCATCGAATATAACAAAGTCCATTGGTCAAGAATAAAAAAGTCCCCTGGTCGAGTAAAACAAAGTCCCCTGTTCCTGTTGAACAAAGTCCCCTTATCGAGTATAACAAATTCCCCTTATCGAATATAAGAAAGTCCCTTGATCGAGTAAAACAAAGTCCCCTGGTCGAGTATAACAAGTTTTCTAATCAAGTATAACAAAGGCCCCTGATCGAGTATAACAAAGTCCTCTGATCGAGTATAACAAAGTCCCCTAATCGAGTATAACACAGTCCTCTGGTCGACTATAACAAAGTCCCCTGATCGAGTATAACAAAGTCCCCTGGTCGAGTACAACAAAGTCCCCTCATCGTTTATAACAAAAGCCCCTCATCGAATATAGCAAAGTCCATTGGTCAAATATAGGAAAGTCAACTGATCAAGTATGACAAAGTCCCCTGATTAATTATAAAAAAGTTCCCTGGTCGAGTACAACAATGTTCCTTGATCGAGTATAACAAGGACCCCTGGTCAAGTATAACAAAGCCCCCTCATCGAGTATAACAAAGGCCCCTAATCGAGTATAACAAAGACCACTGGGTGAGTATAACAAAGTCCCCTGATCGAGTATAACATATCCCCAGATCGAGTATAATAAAGTCCTCTGGTCGAGTATAAAAAAGTCCCCCAATCGAATATAACAAAGTCCCTAGATCGAGTATAACAAAGGCCCCTCATCGAGTATAACAAAGTCCATTGGTCAAGAATAAAAAAGTCCCCTGGTCGAGTATAACAAAGTCCCCCACATCGAGTATAACAAAGTCTCCTGATCCAGTATAGCAATGTCCCCTCATGGAGTATAACAAAGCCTCCTGATCGAGTATAACAAAGTCCCCTCATCGAGTATAACAAAGTCCCCTCATCGAGTATAACAAAGTCCCTGGTCGCGTATAACAAAGGCCCCTCATCGAGTATAAGAAAGTCCATTGGTCAAGTATAAAAAAGTCCCCTGGTTGAGTATAACAAAGTCCCCTGATCGTGTATAACAAAGTTCCCTGGTCGAGTATAGCAAAGTCCCCTGATCGAGTATAACAAAGCCTCCTCATCGAGTATAACAAAGTCCCATGATCGAGTATAACAAAGCCCCCTGCTCGAGTATAAGAAAGTCCCCTGATCGAGTATATCAAAGTCCCCTGGTCGAATATAACAAAGCACCCTCATCGAGTATAACAAAGGCCCCTAATCGAGTATAACAAAGTCCCCTTATTGAGTATAACAAAGTCCCCTGATCGAGTATAACTTATCCCCTGATCGAGTATAACAAAGTCCCTGGTGGAGTATAACAAAGTCCCCTGGTCGAGTACCACAAAGGTTTCTAATCGAGTATAACAAAGGCCCCTCATCGAGTATAACAAAGTCCATTGGTCAAGTATAAATAAGTCCCCTGGTCAAGTATAACAAAGTCCCCTGATCGAGTATAATAAAGTCCCCTGGTCTAGTATAGCAAAGGGCTCTGATCGAGTAAGACAAAGTACCCTGATCGAGTATAACAAAGCCCACTGGACGAGTATAACAAATTCCCCTCATCGAGTATAACAAAGTCCATTGGTCAAGTATAAAAAAGTCCCCTGGTCGAGTATAACAAAGTCCCCTGTTCCTGTCGAACAAAGTTCCCTTATCGCGTATACCAAATTCCCCTTATCGAATATAACAAAGTCCCTTGATCGAGTATAACAAAGTCCCCTGGTCGAGTATAACAAAGTTTTCTAGTCGAGAATAACAAAGGCCCCTGGTCGAGTATAAAAAAGTCCCCTGATCGAGTATAACAAAGTCCGCTGATCAAGTATAACAAAGTCCCCTGATCGAGTATAACAAAGTCCTCTGGTCGAGTATAACAAATTCCCTGATCCTAGTATAACAAAGCCCACTAGACGAGTATAACAAAATCCGCTGAACCGAGTATAACAAAGTCCCCTGATCGAGAATAACATATCCCCTGATCGAGTATAACAAAGTCCCCTGGTCGAGTACCACAAAGTTTTCTAATCGAGTATAACAAAGGCCCCTCATCGAGTATAACAAAGTCCATTTGTCAAGTATAAAAAAGTCCCCTGGTCGAGTATAACAAAGTCCCCTGATCGAGTACAATAAAGTCCCCTGGTCGAGTATAGCAAAGTCCCCTGATTGAGTATAACAAAGGCCCGTGATCGAGTCTGAAAAAGGCCCCTAATCGAGTATAACAAAGTCCTCTGATCTAGTATAAAAAAGGCCCCTTATCGAGTATAACAAAGGCCCCTCATCGAGTATAACAAAGTCCCCTGATTGAGTATAACAAAGCCGCCTAATCGAGTATAACAAAGTCCCCTGGTCGAGTATAACAAACTCCCCTGTTCCAGTCTAACAAAGTCCCCTTATCGAGTATAACAAATTCCCCTTATCGAGAGTAACAAAGACCCCTTATCCAGTATAACCAAGTCCGGTGATCGAGTATAACAATGGCCCCTGGTCGAGTATAACAAAGTCCCCTGATCGAGTATAAAAAAAGTCCCCTGATCGAGTATAATAAAGTCCCCTGATCGAGTATAAAAAAAGTCCCATGATCCCGTATAACAAAGTCCGCTGATTGAGTATAAAAATGTCCCCTGGCCCAGTATAACAAAGTCCCCATATCGAGCATAACAAAGTCCCCTGATTGATTATAACAAAGTCCCCTGGTCGAGTATAGCAAAGGGCTCTGATCGAGTAAGACAAAGTATCCTGATCGAGTATAACAAAGCCCCCTGGACGAGTATAAAAAATTCCCCTCATCGAGTATAACAAAGTCCATTGGTCAAGTATAAAAAAGTCCCCTGGTCGAGTATAACAAAGTCCCCTGTTCCTGTCGAACAAAGTCCCCTTATCGAGTATAACAAATTCCCCTTATCGAATATAACAAATTCCCTTGATCGAGTATAACAAAGTCCCCTGGTCGAGTATAACAAAGTTTTCTAATCGAGTATAACAAAGGCCCCTGGTCGAGTATAACAAAGTCCTCTGATCGAGTATAACAAAGTCCCCTGATCGAGTATAACAAGGTCCCCTAATCAAGTATAACAAAGTCCCCTGATCGAGTATAACAAAGTCCTCTGGTCGACTATAACAAAGTCCCCTGATCGAGTATAACAAAGTCCCCTGGTAGAGTACAACAAAGTCCCCTCATCGTTTATATCAAAACCCCCTCATCGAGTATAGCAAAGTCCATTGGTCAAATATAGGAAAGTCCACTGATCGAGTATGACAAAGTCCCCTGATTAATTATAAAAAAGTTCCCTGGTCGAGTATAACAATGTTCCCTGATCGAGTATTACAATGACCCCTGGTCAAGTATAACAAAGCCCCCCCATCGAGTATAACAAAGGCCCCAAATCGAGTATAACAAAGACCTCTTGTTGAGTATAACAAAGTCCCCTTCTCGAGTATAAGAAAGTCCCCAGATCTTGTATAACAAAGGCCCCTCATTGAGTATAACAAATTCCCCTTATCGAGTATAACAAAGTCCCCTTATCGAGTATAACAAAGTCCGGTGATCGAGTATAAGAAAGTCCCTTGATCGAGTATAACAAAAGTCCTCTGATCGAGTATAAAAAAGTCCCATGGTCCAGTATAACAAAATCCGCTTATCGAGTATAAAAATGTCCCCTGGCCCAGTAAAACAAAGTCCCCATTTCGAGCATAACAAAGTCCCCTGATCGATTATAACAAAGTCCCCTGGTCGAGTATAGCAAAGGGCTCTGATCGAGTAAGACAAAGTTCGCTGATCGAGTATAACAAAGCCCCTTGGACGAGTATAACAACTTCCCCTCATCGAATATAACAAAGTCCATTGGTCAAGAATAAAAAAGTCCCCTGGTCGAGTAAAACAAAGTCCCCTGTTCCTGTTGAACAAAGTCCCCTTATCGAGTATAACAAATTCCGCTTATCGAATATAACAAAGTCCCTTGATCGAGTATAACAAACTCCCTGGTCGCGTAAAACAAAGGCCCCTCATCGAGTATAACAAAGTCTCCTCATCCAGTATAGCAATGTCCCCTCATGGAGTATAACAAAGCCTCCTGATCGAGTATAACAAAGTCCCCTTATCGAGTATAACAAAGTCCCCTCATCGAGTATAACAAAGTCCCTGGTCGCGTATAACATAGGCCCCTCATCGAGTATAACAAAGTCCATTGGTCAAGTATAAAAAAGTCCCCTGGTTGAGTATAACAAAGTCCCCTGATCGTGTATAACAAAGTTCCCTGGTCGAGTATAGCAAAGTCCCCTGATCGAGTATAACAAAGCCTCCTCATCGAGTATCACAAAGTCCCCTGATCGAGTATAACAAAGCCCCCTGCTCGAGTATAAGAAAGTCCCCTGATCGAGTATATCAAAGTACCCTGGTCGAATATAACAAAGCACCCTCATCGAGTATAACAATGTCCAGTGGTCAAGTATATAAAAGTCCCCTGGTCGAGTATAACAAAGTCCCCTGATCGAGTATAATAAAGTCCCCTGGTCGAGTATAGCAAAGGGCTCTAATCGAGTAAGACAAAGCACCCTGATCGAGTATAACAAAGCCCCCTAGACGAGTATAAAAATTCCCCTGATCGAGTATAACAAAGTCCATTGGTCAAGTATAACAAGTCCCCTGGTCAAGTATATCAAAGTCCCCTGTTCCTGTCAAACAAAGTCCCCTTATCGAGTATAACAAATTCCCCTATTCGAATATAACAAAGTCCCTTGATCGAGTATAACAAAGTCCCCTGGTCGAGTATAACAAAGTTTTCTAATCGAGTATAACAAAGGCCCCTGGTCGAGTATAACAAAGTCCTCTGATCGAGTATAACAAAGTTCCCTGATCGAGTATAACACAGTCCTCTGGTCGACTATAAAAAAGTCCCCTGATCGAGTATAACAAAGTCCTCTGGTCGACTATAACAAAGTCCCCTGATCGAGTATAACAAAGTCCCCTGGTCGAGTACAGCAAAGTCCCCTCATCGTGTATAACAAGAGCCCCTCATCGAGCATAGCAAAGTTCATTGGTCAAATATAGGAAAGTCCACTAATCGAGTATGACAAAGTCCCCTGATTAATTGTAAAAAAGTTCCCTGGTCGAGTATAACAATGTTCTCTGATAGAGTATAACAAAGACCCCTGGTCAAGTATACCAAAGCCCCCTCATCGAGTATAACAAAGGCCCCTAATCGAGTATAACAAAGACCTCTGGTTGAATATAACAAAGTCCCCTGATCGAGTATAACATATCCCCTGATCGAGTAAAACAAAGTCCTCTGGTCGAGTATAAAAAAGTCCCCTAATGGAGTATAACACAGTCCCCTTCTCGAATATAACAAAGTCCCTAGATCGAGTATAACAAAGGCCCCACATCGAGTATAACAAAATCCATTGGTCAAGTATAAAAAAGTCTCCTGGTCGACTATAACATAGTCCCCACATCGAGTATAACAAAGTCCCCTGATCGAGTATAACAAAGCCTCCTGATTGAGTATAACAAAGTCCCCTCATCGAGGGGCCTTTATTATACTCGATTAGAAAACTTTGTTATACTCGACCAGGGGACTTTGTTATACTCCACCAGGGACTTTGTTATACTGGATCAGGGGATATGTTATACTCGATCAGGGGACTTTGTTATACTCGAGCAGGGGACTTTGTCTTAGGGCCCTTTTTTATATTCGACCAGGGGACTTTGTTGTAATCGATCAGGGGACATTGTTATGCTCGATCTGGGGACTTCGTTATACTGGTCCAGGAGACGTTGTTTTACTCAATCAGGGGGTATGTTATACTCGATCAGGGGACTTTGTTATACTGGGCCAGGGGACTTTGAAATACTCGATCAGGGGGCTTTGTTATACTCGATCAGGGGACTTTGTTAAACTCATCCAGGGGGCTTTTTATACTAGGATCAGGGGACTTTGTTATTGTCGACCAGGGGACTTTGTTATACTCGACGAGAGGCTTTTGTTATACTCGGTCAGGGACTATGTTATAATAGATCAAGGGACTTTGTTATACTG
>NW_024756819.1:0-5818 GCF_018991925.1 Homarus americanus
ATCGATGTGCTTCCGTTCGGTTCGGCAGCATCTCCAGTAACTTTTGCCAACACCTGTTCTTCCTGAATAATGGTAACAATGCCGAGCACTTCGGTAACAACACCAGCGCTGGTGGAGCACCATCTCGTTTATTTCAACACCAGTGTAACGTCACCAAACAACACCAACCCCAGTGGCGCCGTATGATAACAACACCAACAGTAACGCAATCGAGCATTTATTATCAACAGTGGTAATCACCAACGCAATAAGGCTGCTGATGTGGCTTCGCTTTTGGTACGCAACGCGTCATCTCGACGGCACCAAGATAACCAGCAGCGCCCTCTGGTGGCACCAAGCGGTAATGCTTCACCAACTCGGTAACACCTCAACGCGGTGCAACACCAGTAACACTAACAATAGTAACACCACCAACACCAGTAACAGCACCAACACCAGTAGGAGCACCATCTCCAGTACAGCACCAACACCAGTAACAGCAACGTCACCAGAAACAACACAACCCCAGTAACAGCACCGTCACCAGTAACAGCACCAACACCAGTAACACCACCAACTCCAGTAACAGCCCCAACAGTAGTAACACCACCAACACCAGTAAGAGCACCAACACCAGTAACAGCACCAACACCAGTAACAGCAACCAGTAACAGCACCAACACCAACACCAACACCGGTAAGAGCACCAACACCATTAACAGCATCGTCAACAGTAACAGCACCAAAAACAGTAACAGCATCAACACCAGTAACAGCACTAAGACAAGTAACAGCACCAACACCAGTAATGGCACGAATACCAGTAACAGCACCAGCACTAGTAACAGCACCAACACCAGTAACAGCACCAACAACAGTAACAGCACCAACACCAGCAACAGCACCAACACCAGTACCACCAACACCAGAAACAGCACTATCACCAATAATAGCACCAACTCCAGTAAGAGCACCAACACCAGTAAGAGCACCAACACCATTAACAGCATCGTCACCAGCACCAAAACCAGTAACAGCACCAACAACAGTAACACAGCACCAGTAACAGCACCAACACCAGTAACAGCACTATCACCAATAATAGCACCAACACCAGTAACAGCACCAACACCAGTAAGAGCACCAACACCATTAACAGCATCCTCACCAGTAACAGCACCAAAAAGCAGTAACAGCACTAACAGCAGTAACAGCAACAACACCAGTAACAGCACCAACACCAGTAACACCACCAACACCAGCAGCAGCACCAACACCAGTAACAGCACCGTCACCAGTAACAGCAACAACACCAGTAAGAGCACCAACATCAGTAAGAGCACCAACACCAGTAACAGCACCGTCACCAATAACAGCACCAACCCCGGTAAATGCACCGTCACCAGTAACAGCACCAACACCAGTAACAGCACCAACATTAGCAACACCACCAACACCAGTAACAGCACCAACACCAGAAACACCACCAACTCCAGTAACAGCCCCAACAGCAGTAACACCACTAACACCAGTAACACTACCAACACCAGTAACACCACCATCACCAGTAACAGCACCAACACCCGTAACATCACCAACACCAGCAGCAGGAATGTCACCAATAACAGCATGGACACCAGTAACAGCACCTACACCAGTAACAGCACCAACAACAGTAACAGCACTAACACCAGTAACACCACCAAAACTAGTAACACCACCATCTCAAGTAACACCTCCAACACCAGTAACACCACCAACACCAGTATCACCACCAACACTAGTAACACCACCAACTCCAGTAATACCACCAACACTATTAACACCACCAACACCAGTAACATCACCAATACCAGTAACATCACCAACACCAGTAACAGCACCAACACCAGTAACACCACCAACACCAGAAACAACACCAACACCAGTAACAGAACTAGCACTAGTAACAGCAACAACACCAGTGATAGCACCAAGACCAGTAGTAGCACCAACACCAGTAACAGCATCAAAACCAGTAATGGCACCAACTCCAGTAACAGCACCAATTTCAGTAACAGCACTAGCACTAGTAACAGCACCAACACCAGTAACAGCACCAACACCAGTAACTGCACCAACACCAGTAACACCACCAACACCAGTAACAGCACCAAAAACCAGACACAGCACCAACACCATTAACAGCACCAACAGCAATAAGAGCACCAATACCAGTAACAGCACTAGCACTAGTAACAGCACCAACACCAGTAACAGCACCAACTCCAGTAACTACACCAACACCAGTAACACCACCAACACCCATAACAGCACCAACAACAGCAATAGCACCAACACAAGCAACAGCACCAACAACAGTAACAGCACCAGCACTAGCAACAGCACCAACACCAGCAACAGCACCAACACCAGTAACACCAACAATACCAGTAACACCACCAACACCAATAAAAGCACCAGTAACCCACCACCAACACCAGCAACAGCACCATCACCAGTAACAGCAGTAACACCACAAATACCAGTAACGCCAACACCAGTAACAGCACCAATAACACTACCAACACCATTCACAGCACCAACACCAGTAACACCACCAAACACAGTAACACCACCAACACCAGTAACAGCACTAACACCAATAACAACACCAACATTAGTAACACCACCAATACCAGTAACACCACCGTCACCAGTAACAGCACCAACACCAGTAAGAGCACCAACACCAGAAATAGAACCATCACCAGTAAGAGCACCAACACCAGTAACAGCACCAACACCATTAACAGCACCAACACCAATAACAGCACCAACACCAGTAACAGCACCAATACCAGTAAGAGCACCAATGCCAGTAACAGCACCAACACCAGTAACAGCACTAACACCAATAACAACACCAACATTAGTAACACCACCAATACCAGTAACACCACCGTCACCAGTAACAGCACCAACACCAGTAAGAGCACCAACACCAGAAATAGCACCATCACCAGTAAGAGCACCAACACCAGTAACAGCACCAACACCAGTAACAGCACCAACAATGTCATTAACAGCACCAACACCAGTAAATGCACCAACACCAGTAACAGCACCAACACCATTAACAGCACCAACACCAGTAA
Source organism: Homarus americanus (assembly GCF_018991925.1). Lineage (NCBI taxonomy): Eukaryota > Metazoa > Arthropoda > Malacostraca > Decapoda > Nephropidae > Homarus > Homarus americanus. The sequence goes on from NW_024756819.1 coordinate 3,117, forward strand.
ATGCACCAACACCAGTAACAGCAGTGTTACCAGTAACAGCACTAACACCAATAGCACCAACACCAATAACAACACCAACACCAGTAACAGGACCGTCACCAGTAACAGCACGAACACCAGTAACGGCACCAACACCAGCAGCAGCACCAACACCAGTAAGAGCACCAACACCAGTAACAGCACCAACTCCAGTAACAGCACCTACTTCAGTAGCACCACCAACACCAGCAACAGCACCAACACCAGTAACAGCACCAACACCAGTAACACCATCAATACCAGTAACAACAACACCAGTAACAGCACCAATAACATCACCAACACTAGCAACAGCACCAAGACTAGTAACAGCACTAACACCAGTAACACCACCAACACTACTAACAGAACCAACACCATTTACAGCACCAACACCAGCAACACCACCAAACACAGTAACATCACCAACACCAGTAACAGCAGTAACACCAATAACAGCACCATCATTAGTAACACCACCAACACCAGTAACACCACCGTCACCAGTAACAGCACCAACACCAGTAAGAGCACCAAAACCAGAAATAGTACCATCACCAGTAAGAGCATTAACACCAGTAACAGCATCAACACCAGTAACAGCAGTGTCACCAGTAAGCAGCACCAACACCAATAGCACCAACACCAATAACAACACCAACACCATTAACAGGACCGTCACCAGTAACAGCACTAACACCATTAACAGCAACAACACCAGCAGCAGCAATGTCACCAGCAACAGCATGGACACCAGTAACACCACCAATGCCAGTAACAGCACTAACAACAGCAATAGCACCAACACCAGCAGCAGCACCAACACCAGTGACAGCACCAGCACTAGCAACAGAACCAACACCAGCAACAGCACCAACACCAGTAACACCACCAACGCCAGTAACAGCACTAACACCAATAACAGCACCAACACCAGTAACAGCACCAATACCAGTAAGAGCACCAATGCCAGTAACAGCACCAACACCAGTAACAGCCCTAACACCAATAACAGCACCAACAACAGTAACAGCACCAACAACAGTAAGACCACCAACATCAGTAATAGCACCAACACCAGTAACAGCACTAACACCAGTAACAGCACCAACACCAGTAACAGCACCAACACCAGTAACAGCACCAGCACTAGTAACAGCACCAACACCAGTAACAGCACCAACACCATTAACAGCACCAACACCAGTAACACCACCAACACCAGTAACAGCATTATCACCAATAATAGCACCAACACCAGTAACAGCACCAACACCAGTAAGAGCATCAACACCATTAACAGCATCGTGACCAGTAACAGCACCAAAAACCAGTAACAGCACCAGCTCTAGCAACAGCACTAACACCAGTAACAGCACCAGTAACCCCACCAACACTTGTAACACCACCAATACCAGCAACACCACCAACACCAGTAACAGCACCAGTAACACCACCAATACCAATCACACCACCAACTCTAGTAACATCATCAACACCGTAACAGCACCAACACCAGTAACAGCACCAGCTCTAGCAACAGCACTAACACCAGTAACAGCACCAGTAACCCCACCAACACTAGTAACACCACCAATACCAGCAACACCACCAACACCAGTAACAGCACTAGCAACAGCACTAACACCAGTAACACCACCAACACTAGTAACACCACCAATACCAGTAACACCACCAACACCAGTAACAGCACCAACAACAGCAATAGCACCAACACAAGCAACAGCACCAACACCAGTAACAGCACCAGCACTAGCAACAGCACTAACACCAGTAACACCACTAACACTAGTAACACCACCAATACCAGTAACACCACCAACACCTGTAACAGCACCAACAACAGCAATAGCACCAACACCAGTAACAGCACCAGCACCAGCAACAGCACTAACACCTGTAACAGCACCAACAACAGCAATAGCACCAACACAAGCAACAGCACCAACACCAGTAACAGCACCAGCACAAGCAACAGCACTAACACCAGTAACACCACCAACACCAGTAAAAGCACCAACACCAGTAACAGCACTAAGACCAGTAACAGCACCAACACCAGTAGCAGCACCAACACCATTAACAGCACCAGCACTGGCAACAGCACTAACACCAGTAACACCACCAACACTAGTAACAGCACCAGCACCAGTAACAGCACCAACACCAGTAACAGCACCAACACTAGCAACAGCACTAACACCAGTAACACCACCAACACTAATAACACCACCAACACCAGAATAGCACCAACACCAGTAACAGCACCAACAATAGTAACACCACCAACACGAGTTACACCACCAACTCTAGTAACAGCACCAGCACCAGTAACAGCACCAACACCAGTAACAGCACCAACACTAGCAACAGCACTAACACCAGTAACACCACCAACACTAATAACACCACCAACACCAGAATAGCACCAACGCCAATAACAACACCAACACCACGAAGATGTCTTGAATAAAAACGAAAGCTAAGGTGCTCCATTGTTTCCCTTTTCCCTGTGTGATTATATATACATATATATATATATATATATATATATATATATATATATATATATATATATATATATATATATATATATATATATATATATATATATATATATATATATATATATATATATATATATATATATATATATATATATA
>NW_024756819.1:5918-38011 GCF_018991925.1 Homarus americanus
TGCTGTTACTGGTGTTGATGCTGTTACTAGTGTTGGTGCTGTTATTGGTGTTGGTGCTGTTACTAGTGTTGGTGCTGTTACTAATGCTAGTGCTGTTACTGGTGTTGCTGCTGTTATTGGTGTTGGTGCTGTTATTGGTGTTGGTGCTGTTATTGGTGTTAGTGCTGTTACCGGTGTCGGTGCTGTTACTAGTGCTAGTGATGTTACTTTTGCTGGTGCTGTCACTGGTGTTGGTGCTGTTATTTGTGTTGGTGCTGTTATTGGTGTTGGTGCTGTTACTGGTGTCGGTGCTGTTAATAGTGCTAGTGCTGTTACTGGTGTTGGTGCTGTTACTAGTATTGGTGCTGTTACTAGTGCTAGTGCTGTTACTGTTGTTGGTGCTGTTAATGGTGTTGTTGCAGTTATTGGTGTTGGTGCTGTTAATTGTGTTGGTGCTGTTAATGGTGACGGTGCTCTTAATGGTGTCGTTGCTGTTATTGGTGTTGGTGCTGTTACTAGTGTTGGTGCTCCTACTGGTGTTGGTGCTGTTACTGGTGTTGGTGCTGTTAATGGTGACAGTGCTGTTAATTTTGTTGTTGCTGTTATTGGTGTTGAATTGCTGTTACTGAGTGATGAACACTTATTGCAATTGTTGGTGCTGCTGTTGGTGTTGGTGCATTTTGCTGGTGTTGGTGCTGTTGCTGGTGTTGGTGCTGTTACTGGTGTTGGTGCTGGTACTGGTGTTATTGTTGTTGCTGGAGTTAATGCTGTTACTGGTGTTGGTGCTGTTACTGGTGTTGGTGCTGTTACTGTTGACGGTGCTGTTAATGGTGTTGTTGATGTTATTGGTGTTGGTGCTGTTACTGATGTTGGTGCTGTTACTAGTGTTGGTGCTGTTATTGTTGTTGGTGCTGTTACCGGTGTCGGTGCTGTTAATAGTGCTAGTGCTTTACTGGTGTTGGTGCTGTTACTAGTGTTGGTGCTTTTATTGGTGTTGGTGCTGTTATTGGTGATGGTGCTGTTAATGGTGTTGTTGCAGTTATTGGTGTTGGTGCTGTTAATAGTGTTGGTGCTGTTAATGGTGACGGTGCTGTTAATGGTGTTGTTGCTGTTATTGGTGTTGGTGCTTTTGCTAGTGTTGGTGCTGTTACTGGTGTTCGTGCTGTTACTGGTGGTGGTGCTGTTAATGGTGATGGTGCTGTAAATGGTGTTGTTGGTGTTATTGGTGTTGGTGCTGTTACTGGTGTTATTGCTGTTGCTGGAGTTAATGCTGTTACTGGTGTTGGTGCTGGTATTTGTGCTTTTTGTTGGGTTGCGTTGGTTATATTGCTGGTGTTGGTGCTGTTGCTTTGGTGTTGGTGCTGTTTGCTCATGACGTTGCACTGGCCTGTTGGTGCTGTTACTGGTGTTGGTGATGGTACTGGTGACAGTGCTGTTAATGGTGTTGTTGCTGTTATTGGTGTTGGTGCTGTTACTGGTGTTGGTGCTGTTACTAGTGTTGTTGCTGTTATTGGTGTTGGTGCTGTTACCAGTTTCGGTGCTGTTAATAGTCCTAGTGCTGTTACTGGTGTTGCTGCTTTTACTAGTGTTGGTGCTTCTATTGGAGTTGGTGCTGTTATTGGTGATGGTTCTGTTAATGGTGGTGTTGCAGTTATTGGTGTTGGTGCTGTTAATAGTGTTGGTGCTGTTAATGGTGACGGTGCTGTTAATGGTGTTGTTGCTGTTATTGGTGTTGGTGCTGTTACTGGTGTTCGTGCTGTTACTGGGTGTTGGTGCTGTTACTGGGTGTTGGTGCTGTTATTGGTGTTAGTGCTGAGTACTGGTGTTGGTGCTGTTGCTGGTTTTGGTGCTGTTACTGAATTGTTGGTGCTGTTACCAGATGTTGCTGTTATTGGTGTTGGTGCCGGGTACTGGTGTTGGTGCTGTTGCTGGTTTTGGTGCTGTTACTGGGTGACGATGCTGTTAGTGGTACTGGTGTCTCTTACTGGTTGTTGCTGTTATTGGTGTTGGTGCTGGTACTGGTGTTGGTGCTGTTGCTGGTTTTTGGTGCTGTTACTGGTGTTGGTGCTGTTAATGGTGTTGTTGCTGTTATTGGTGTTGGTGCTGGTACTGGTGTTGGTGCTGTTGCTGGTTTTTGGTGCTGTTACTGGTGACGATGCTGTTAGTGGTGTTGGTGTCTCTTACTGGTTGGTGCTCTTAATTTTGTTGGTGCTGTTACTGGTGTTGGTGCTATTATTGGTGATAGTGCTGTTACTGGTGTTGGTGCTGGTACTGGTGTTGGTGCTGTTATTGGTGTTGGTGCTGTTACTGGTGTTGGTGCTGTTACTAGTGCTAGTGCTGTTACTGGTGTTAGTGCTGTTACTGGTGTTGGTGCTGTTATTGGTGTTGGTGCTGTTATTGGTGTTGGTGCTGTTATTGCTGTTGGTGCTGTTAACGCTGTCGGTGCTGTTACTAGTGCTAGTGCTGTTACTTTTGCTGGTGCTGTTACTGGTGTTGGAACTGTTATTGGTGTTGGTGCTGTTACCGGTGTCGGTGCTGTTAATAGTGCTAGTGCTGTTACTGGTGTTGGTGCTGTTTAACAATTGATTGGTGTTACTGGTGTTGGGTGTTGCCAATTGTTGGTGCTGTTATTGGTAGTGCTGTTACTACGGGTGTTGATGATTGTTTCTGGTGTTGGTGGTGTTACTAGTGTTGGAAATGTTACTTTTTGTTGGTGGTGTTACTAATTGTTGGTAGTGTTACTGGTGTTGGTGGTTTTACTGGCGTGTTGGTGGATATTACTAGTGTTGGTGTTGTTACTGGTGTTGGTATTGTTTCTGGTGTAGGTAGCATTACTGATGCTGGTGCTGTTACTGGTGTTGGTGCTGTTACTGGTATTGGTGCTGTTACTGGTGTTGGTGGTGTTACTAGTATTGGTGATGTTACTGGAGTTGGTGGTGTTACTAGTGTTTGTGGTGTTACTGGTGTTGGTTGTGTTACTGGTGTTGGTTCTGTTACAGGTGTTGGTGCTATAACTGGTGTCCATGCTGTTACTGGTGACATTGCTCCTGCTGGTGTTGGTGCTGTTACTCGTGTTGGTGCTGTTACTGGTGATGGTGGTGTTACTGGTGTTGGTGGTGTTACTGGTGATGGTGGTGTTACTGCTGTTGGGGCTGTTGCTGGTGTTGGTGGTGTTACTGGTGTTGGTGGTGTTACTGGTGTTGGTACTGTTATTGGTGTGAGTGCTGTTACTGGTGTTGATGGTGTTTCTGGTGTTGGTGGTGTTACTAGTGTTGGAAATGTTACTTTTGTTGGTGGTGTTACTAGTGTTGGTAGTGTTACTAGTGTTGGTGGTTTTACTGGTGTTGGTGGTGTTACTAGTGTTGGTGTTGTTACTGGTGTTGGTATTGTTTCTGGTGTAGGTAGCATTACTGATGCTGGTGCTGTTACTGGTGTTGGTGCTGTTACTGGTATTGGTGCTGTTACTGGTGTTGGTGGTGTTACTAGTATTGGTGATGTTACTGGAGTTGGTGGTGTTACTAGTGTTTGTGGTGTTACTGGTGTTGGTTGTGTTACTGGTGTTGGTTCTGTTACAGGTGTTGGTGCTATAACTGGTGTCCATGCTATTACTGGTGACATTGCTCCTGCTGGTGTTGGTGCTGTTACTCGTGTTGGTGCTGTTACTGGTATTGGTGCTGTTACTGGTGTTGGTGGTGTTACTAGTATTGGTGATGTTACTTGAGATGGTGGTGTTACTAGTGTTGGTGGTGACACTGGTGTTAGTGCTGTTACTGGTGTTGGTTCTGTTACAGGTGTTAGTGCTATAACTGGTGTCCATGCTGTTACTGGTGACATTGCTCCTGCTGGTGTTGGTGCTGTTACTCGTGTTGGTGCTGTTACTGGTGATGGTGGTGTTACTGGTGTTGGTGGTGTTACTGGTAATGGTGGTGTTACTGCTGTTGGGGCTGTTAATGGAGTTGGTGGTGTTACTGGTGTTGGTGTTGTTACTGGTGTTGGTGGTGTTTCTGGTGTTGGTGCTGTTACTGGTGTTGGTGTTGTTACTGGTGACGGTGCTGTTACTGGGGTTGGTGCTGTTACTGGTGATTGTGCTGTTACTGGTGTTGGTGCAGATACTGGTGTTGGTGCTGTTACTGGTGTTGTTGCTGTTACTGATATTGGTGCTGTTACTGGTGTAGGTGGTGTTACTAGTGTTGGTGGTGTTACTGGAGTTGGTGGTGTTACTAGTGTTTGTGGTGTTACTGGTGTTAGTGGTGTTACTGGGGTTGGAGGTGTTACTTGAGTTGTTGGTGTTACTAGTGATGGTGGTGTTACTGGTATTAGTGCTGTTACTGGTGTTGGTGCTGTTACTGGTGTTGGTGCTGTTACTGGTGTCCATGCTGTTACTGGTGACATTGCTGCTGCTGGTGTAGGTGGTGTTACTAGTGTTGGTGGTGTTACTGGAGTTGGTGGTGTTACTAGTGTTGGTGGTGTTACTGGTGTTAGTGCTGTTACTGGTGTTGGTGCTGTTACTGGTGACATTGCTGCTGCTGGTGTTGCTGCTGTTACTAGTGTTGGTGGTGATACTGGTGTTGGTGGTGTTACTGCTGTTGGGGCTGTTACTGGAGTTGGTGGTGTTACTGGTGTTGGTGCTGTTACTGGTGACGGTGCTGCTACTGGGGTTGGTGCTGTTACTGGTTACGGTGCTGTTACTGGTGTTGGTGCTGTTACTGGTGTTGGTGCTGTTACTGGTGTTGTTGCTGTTACTGGTGACGGTGCTGCTACTGGTGTTCGTGCTGCTGCTGGTGTTGTTGCTGTTACTGGTGTTAGTGCTGTTACTAGTGATGGTCCTGTTAATGGTGTTGGTGTTGCTGCAATTGGTGTTGGTGCTGTTACTGGTGACAGTGCTGTTACTGGTGTTGGTGCTGTTACTGGTGTTGGCGCTGTTACTGGTGTTGGTGCTCTTACTGGTGTTGTTGCTGTTACTAGTGCTAGTGCTGTCACTGGTGTTGGTGCTGTTACTGGTGTTGGTACTGTTACTGGTGTTAGTGCTGTTACTAGTGACGGTCCTGTTAATGGTGTTGGTGTTGCTGCAATTGTTGTTGGTGCTGTTACTAGTGACAGTGCTGTTACTGGTGTTGGTGCTGTTACTGGTGTTTGTGGTCTTACTGGTGTTTGTGCAGTTACTGGTGTTGGTGCTGTTACTGGTGTTGATGCTGCTACTGGTGTTGGTGCTACTACTGGTCTTGGTGCTGTTACTGGTGTTGTTGCTGTTACTAGTGCTAGTGCTGTTACTGGTGTTGGTGATGTTACTGGTGTTGGTGCTGTTACTGGTGTTGGTGCTGTTACTGGTGTTGGTGGTGTTACTGGTGTTGGTGCTGTTACTGGTGTTGGTGCTGTTACTGGTGTTGTTGATGTTACTAGTGCTAGTGCTGTCACTGGTGTTGATGCTGTTACTGGTGTTTGTGCTGTTACTAGTGTTGGTGCTGTTATTGATGTTGGTGCTGTTACTGGTGTTGGTGCTGCTGCTGGTTTTTGGTGCTGTTACTGGTGACGATGCTGTTACCAGCGCCAGTGCTCTTTACCGGTGCTGGTGCAAAGTCACTGGTGTTGCGCTGGCTACTGCGTTGTTGATGTTACCAGGCGCCAGTGCCACTGGTGCCGATGCTTTCGTTACTGGTGTCGCGCTGTTACTAGTGTTGGTGCTGTTATTGATGTTGGTGCTGTTACTGGTGTTGGTGCTGCTGCTGGTTTTTGGTGCTGTTACTGGTGTTGTTGCTGTTACTAGTGCTAGTGCTGTTACTGGTGTTGGTGATGTTACTGGTGTTGATGCTGTTACTGGTGTTGGTGCTGTTATTGTTGTTGGTGCTGTTATTGGTGTTTGTGCTGTTACTAGTGTTGGTGCTGTTACTGGTGTAGGTGCTGCTACTGGTGTTGTTCCCATTGCTATTGTTGGTGCTGTTACTGGTGTTGGTGCTGTTACTGGTGTTGGTGCTGTTACTGGTGTTGGTGCTGTTACTGATGATGGTGCTGATTCTGGTTTTGGTGCTATTACTGGTGTTGGTGGTGTTACTGGTGTTGGTGGTGTTACTGGTGTTGGTGCTGTTATTGGTGTTAGTGCTGTTATTGGTGTTGGTGGTGTTTCTGGTGTTGGTGGTGTTACTAGTGTTGGAGATGTTACTTTTGTTGGTAGTGTTACTAGTGTTGGTGCTGTTACTGGTGACAGTGCTGTTACTGGAGTTGGTGCTGTTACTGGTGCTGGTGCTGTTACTGGTGTTGGTGCTGTTACTGGTGTTGTTGCTGTTACTAGTGCTATTGATGTCACTGGTGTTGGTGCTGTTACTGGTGTTTGTGTTGTTACTGGTGTTTGTGCTGTTACTGGTGTTGGTGCTCTTACTGGTGTTTATGCAGTTACTGGTGTTGGTGCTGTTACTGGTGTTGATGCTGCTACTGGTGTTGGTGCTACTACTGGTGTTGGTGCTGTTACTGGTGTTGGTGCTGTTATTGGTGTTTGTGCTGTTACTGATGTTGGTGCTGTTACTGGTGTTGGTGCTGTTATTGGTGTTTGTGCTGTTACTGATGTTGGTGCTCTTACTGGTGTTGGTGCAGTTACTAGTGTTGGTGCTGTTACTGGTGTTGGTGCTCACTGCGTTTGTGCTGTTACCAGTGTTAACGCTGCTATTGATCCTGTTACTGCGCTTCGGCGCCTGCTGCTGGTTTTGGTGCCGTCATCATACGATGCTGTTGCGGTGTTGGTGCTGTTACCGGTGTTGGTGCCTTATTTTGTTGGTGCTGGTTACTGTGCTGGTGCTGTTGACTGGAAGCAGGCCATATTGGTGTTGGTGCTGTTACTGGTGTTGGTGCCACTGGTGTTGGTGCTGTTACCGTGTTGGTGCTGTTACTGATGTTGGTGCTGTTATTGGTGTTGGTGGGGTTTCTGGTGTTGGTGCTGTTATTGCGTTGGTGCTGTTATTGCGTTGGTGCTGTTATCGGTTTCTGCGCTGGTACTGGTGTCGGTGCTCTTACTTTTGCGGGGCGCTGTTACTGGCGTTGGTGCCATTATTGGTGATAGTGCTGTTACCGGTGCTGGCTGGTAATCAGCGTGCTTGCTGCGCCGTTACTGCGTTGGTGCTGTTACCGGTGTTGGTGCTGTTACCAGTGCCAGTGCCGTTACTTGCGTTGGTGCCGTTACCGGTGCCGGGAGCTGTTATTGGTGTTGGTGCTGTTATTATGCTGGTGCCGTCGCTGCGCTCGGTGCTGTTACCAGGTGCCAGCGGATGTCACTTCGTCAGTCGTCACTGGTGTTGGTGCTGTTATTTGTGTTGGTGCTGTTATTGGTGTTGGTGCTGTTACTGGTGTCGGTGCTGTTAATAGTGCTAGTGCTGTTACTGGTGTTGGTGCTGTTACTAGTATTGGTGCTGTTACTAGTGCTAGTGCTGTTACTGTTGTTGGTGCTGTTAATGGTGTTGTTGCAGTTATTGGTGTTGGTGCTGTTAATTGTGTTGGTGCTGTTAATGGTGACGGTGCTCTTAATGGTGTCGTTGCTGTTATTGGTGTTGGTGCTGTTACTAGTGTTGGTGCTCCTACTGGTGTTGGTGCTGTTACTGGTGTTGGTGCTGTTAATGGTGACCTGTGTCAATTCCCGTTGTTGCTGTTATTGGTGTTGGTGTCAACAGCGATGGTGCTGTTACTGGTGTTGGTGCCAGGTGTTGGTGCATTTTGCTGGTGTTGGTGCTGTTGCTGGTGTTGGTGCTGTTACTGGTGTTGGTGCTGGTACTGGTGTTATTGTTGTTGCTGGAGTTAATGCTGTTACTGGTGTTGGTGCTGTTACTGGTGTTGGTGCTGTTACTGTTGACGGTGCTGTTAATGGTGTTGTTGATGTTATTGGTGTTGGTGCTGTTACTGATGTTGGTGCTGTTACTAGTGTTGGTGCTGTTATTGTTGTTGGTGCTGTTACCGGTGTCGGTGCTGTTAATAGTGCTAGTGCTTTACTGGTGTTGGTGCTGTTACTAGTGTTGGTGCTTTTATTGGTGTTGGTGCTGTTATTGGTGATGGTGCTGTTAATGGTGTTGTTGCAGTTATTGGTGTTGGTGCTGTTAATAGTGTTGGTGCTGTTAATGGTGACGGTGCTGTTAATGGTGTTGTTGCTGTTATTGGTGTTGGTGCTTTTGCTAGTGTTGGTGCTGTTACTGGTGTTCGTGCTGTTACTGGTGGTGGTGCTGTCAACGGTGATGGTGCTGTAAAATTTGGTGCTTGTTGGTGTTATTGCAGTGTTGGTGCTGTCACCGGTGTTGGCTGCTGCTGCTGAGTTAATGCTGTTACTGGTGCTGGTGCTGGCATTTGCAGTTTGTTAGCCTGCGTTGGCGCTGTTGCTGGTGTTGGTGCTGTTGCTGGTGCTGGTGCTGTTGCCACGTTGGCGCTGCCACTGGTGTTGGTGCTGTTACTGGTGTTGGTGATGGTACTGGTGACAGTGCTGTTAATGGTGTTGTTGCTGTTATTGGTGTTGGTGCTGTTACTGGTGTTGGTGCTGTTACTAGTGTTGTTGCTGTTATTGGTGTTGGTGCTGTTACCAGTTTCGGTGCTGTTAATAGTCCTAGTGCTGTTACTGGTGTTGCTGCTTTTACTAGTGTTGGTGCTTCTATTGGAGTTGGTGCTGTTATTGGTGATGGTTCTGTTAATGGTGGTGTTGCAGTTATTGGTGTTGGTGCTGTTAATAGTGTTGGTGCTGTTAATGGTGACGGTGCTGTTAATGGTGTTGTTGCTGTTATTGGTGTTGGTGCTGTTACTGGTGTTCGCTGTTACCGGTGTTGGTGCTGTTAATGGTGTTGTTGCTGTTATTGGTGTTGGTGCTGGTACTGGTGTTGGTGCTGTTGCTGGTTTTTGGTGCTGTTACTGGTGTTGGTGCTGTTAATGGTGTTGTTGCTGTTATTGGTGTTGGTGCTGGTACTGGTGTTGGTGCTGTTGCTGGTTTTTGGTGCTGTTACTGGTGACGATGCTGTTAGTGGTGTTGGTGTCTCTTACTGGTTGGTGCTCTTAATTTTGTTGGTGCTGTTACTGGTGTTGGTGCTATTATTGGTGATAGTGCTGTTACTGGTGTTGGTGCTGGTACTGGTGTTGGTGCTGTTATTGGTGTTGGTGCTGTTACTGGTGTTGGTGCTGTTACTAGTGCTAGTGCTGTTACTGGTGTTAGTGCTGTTACTGGTGTTGGTGCTGTTATTGGTGTTGGTGCTGTTATTGGTGTTGGTGCTGTTATTGCTGTTGGTGCTGTTAACGCTGTCGGTGCTGTTACTAGTGCTAGTGCTGTTACTTTTGCTGGTGCTGTTACTGGTGTTGGAACTGTTATTGGTGTTGGTGCTGTTACCGGTGTCGGTGCTGTTAATAGTGCTAGTGCTGTTACTGGTGTTGGTGCTGTTACTAGTGTTGGTGCTTTTATTGGTGTTGGTTCTGTTACTGGTGTTGGTGCTGTTAATAGTGTTGGTACTGTTACTGGTGTTGGTGCTGTTACTAGTGTTGGTGCTTTTATTGGTGTTGGTGCTGTTACTGGTGTTGGTGCTGTTACTGGTGTTGGTGCTCTTATTGGTGTTGGTGCAGTTACTGGTGTTGGTGCTGTTACTGGTGTTGATGCTGTTACTGGTGTTGGTGGTACTACTGGTCCTGGTGCTGTTACTGGTGTTGGTGCTGTTATTGGTGTTGGTGCTGTTACTAGTGTTGGTGCTGTTACTAGTGCTAGTGCTGTTACTGGTGTTGGTGCTGTTGCTGGTTTTTGGTGCTAGTACTGGTGACGATGGTGTTAATGGTGTTGGTGCTCTTACTGGTGTTGGTGCTCTTACTAGTGTTGGTGCTGTTACCGTTGTTGGTGCTGCTACTGGTGTTACTGCTGTTAGTGGTGTTGCTGCTGTTACTGGTGTTGGTTCTGTTACTAGTGACGGTGCTGTTGCTGGTGTTGGTGCCGTTACTGGTGATGGTGCTGTTACTAGGGTTGGTGCTGTTACTGGTGTTGGTGCTGTTACTGGTGTTGGTGGTGTTACTGGTGTTGGTGCTGTTATTGGTGTTAGTGCTGTTACTGGTGTTGGTGGTGTTACTGGTGTTGGTGGTGTTACTAGTGTTGGAGGTGTTTCTTTTGTTGGTGGTGTTATTAGTGTTGGTAGTGTTACTGGTGTTGGTGGTGTTACTAGTGTTGGTGGTGTTACTGGAGTTGGTGAATGTTACTAGTGTTGGTGGTGTTACTGGTGTTGGTGGTGTTAATGGTGTTGGAGGTGTTACTTGAGTTGGTGGTGTTATTGGTGTTGGTGGTGTTACTGGTGTTGGTGTTGTTACTAGTGTTGGTGGTGTTACTAGTGTTGGTGCTGTTACTGGTGTTGGTGTTGTTACTTGTGTTGGTGGTATTACTGGGGTTGGTGCTGTTACTGGTGTAGGTGGTGTTACTAGTGTTGGTGGTGTTACTAGAGTTGGTGTTGTAAGTAGTGTTTGTGGTGTTTCTGCTGTTGGGGCTGTTACTGGAGTTTGTGGTGTTACTGGTGTTTCTGCTGTTACTAGTGACGGTGCTGTTGCTGGTGTTGGTGCTGTTACTGGTGACGGTGCTGTTACTGGGGTTGGTGCTGTTACTGGTGACGGTGCTGTTACTGGTGTTGGTGCTGTTACTGGAGATGGTGCTGTTACTGGGGTTGGTGCTGTTACTGGTGACGGTGCTGTTACTGGTGTTGGTGCTGTGACTGGTGTTGGTGCTGTTATTGGTGTTGGTGGTGTTACTGGTGTTGGTGATGTTACTAGTGTTGGTGCTGTTTTGGTGTTAGCGCTGTTACTGGTGTTAATTGGTGTTACTAGTGTTGGTGGTGTTTCTAGTGTTGGTGCTGTTACTGGTGTTGGTGGTGTTACTGGTGTTGGTGCTGTTACTGGTGTTGGTGCTTTTAGTGGTGTTGGTACTGTTGCTGGTATTGGTGCTGTTATTGGTTTCGGTGGTGTTACTAGTGTTGGTGGTGTTACTGGAGTTGGTGGTGTTACTAGTGTTGGTGGTGTTACTGGTGTTGTTGGTCCTGGTGTTGGAGATGTTACTGGAGTTGGTGGTGTTACTAGTGTTGGTGGTGTTCCTGGTGTTAGTGCTGTTGCTAGTGCTGGTGCTGTTACTGGTGTTGGTGCTGTTGCTTGTGTTGGTGCTGTTGCTGTTGTTGGTGCTGATACTGGTGTTGGTGGTGTTACTGGTGTTGGTGCAGTTACTGGTGTTGGTGCTGTTACTGGTGTTGGTGCTGTTTCTAATGCTAGTGCTGTTATTGGTGTTGGTGCTGTTACTGGTGTTGGTGCTGTTAATGGTGTTGCTGCTGTTACTGGTTTTTGGTGCTGTTACTGGTGTTGGTGCTCTTACTGGTGATAGTGCAGTTACTGGTGTTGGTGCCGTTACTGGTGTTGATGCCGTTACTGGTGGTGATGCCGTTACTGGTGTTGGTGCTACTACTGGTGTTGGTGCTGTTACTGGTGTTGTAGCTGTTACTAGTGCTAGATACTGTTACTGGTGTTGGTGCTGTTACTGGTGTTGGTGCTATTATTGGTGATAGATGCTGTTACTGGTGTTGGTGGTTTTACTGGTGTTCGTGCTGTTACTGGTGTTGGTGCTGTTACTGATTTTTTGGTGCTGGTACTGTTGTTGGTGCTGTTAATGGTGTTGGTGCTGTTACTGGTTTTTGGTGCTGTTACTGGTGTTGGTGCTGTTACTGGTGTTCGTGCAGGTACTGGTGTTGGTGCTGTTACTGGTGTTGATGCTGTTACTGGTGTTGGTGCTGTTACTGGTGTTGATGCTGTTACTGGTGTTGTTGCTACCACTGGTGTTGGTGCTGTTACTGGTGTTGTTGCTGTTACTAGTGCTAGTGCTGTTACTGGTTTTGGTGCTGTTACTGGTGTTGGTGCTGTTACTGGTGTTGGTGCTGTTACTGGTGTTGGTGCTGTTATTGGTGTTGGTGCTGTTACTGGTGTTGTTGCTGTTGCTGGTTTTTGGTGCTGTTACTGGTGACGATGCTGTTAGTGGTGTTGGTGCTCTTACTGGTGTTGGTGCTCTTACTTTGTTGGTGCTGTTATTGGTGTTGGTGCTGTTACTTGTGTTGGTGCTGTTGCTGGTTTTTGATGCTGGTACTGGTGACGATGGTGTTAATGGTGTTGGTGCTCTTACTAGTGTTGGTGCTATTATTGGTGATAGTGCTGTTCCTGGTGTTGGTGGTGTTACTGGTGTTGGTGCTGTTACCGGTGTTGGTGCTGCTACTGGTGTTACTGCTGTTACTGGTATTGCTGCTGTTACTGGTGTTGGTTCTGTTACTAGAGACGGTGCTGTTGCTGATGTTGGTGCTGTTACTGGTGATGGTGCTGTTACTAGTGTTGGTGCTGTTACTGGTGTTGGTGCTGTTACTGGTGTTGGTGGTGTTACTGGTGTTGGTGCTGTTATTGGTGTTGGTGCTGTTACTGGTGTTGGTGGTTTTACTGGTGTTGGTGGTGCTACTGGTGTTGGTAGTGTTACTGGTGTTGGTGGTGTTACTAGTGTTGGTGGTGTTACTGGGTTGGTGATGTTACTAGTGTTGGTGGTGTTACTGGTGTTGGTGGTGTTAATGGTGTTGGAGGTGTTACTTGAGTTGGTGAATTGTTATTGGTGTTGTTGGTGTTACTGGTGTTGGTGGTGTTACTGGTGTTGGTGGTGTTAATAGTGTTGGTGCTGTTACTGGTGTTGGTGTTGTTACTGGTGTTGGTGGTGTTACTGGTGTTGGTGCTGTTACTGGTGTAGGTGGTGTTACTAGTGTTGGTGGTGTTACTAGAGTTGGTGGTGTTTCTAGTGTTTGTGGTGTTACTGTTGTTGGTGGTGTTACTGGTGTTAGAGGTGTTACTTGAGTTGGTGGTGTTACTAGTGTTGGTGGTGTTTCTGGAGTTAGTGCTGTTACTGGTGTTGGTGTTGTTACTGGTGTTGGTGATGTTACTGGTGTTGGTGCTGTTAAAGGTGTTGGTGGTGTTACTGGTGTTGGTGCTGTTACTGATGTTGGTGCTGTTACTGGTGTTGGTGCTCTTATTGGTGTTGGTGGTGTTACTGCTGTTGGGGCTGTTACAGGAGTTGGTGGTGTTACTGGTGTTGGTGCTGTTACTGGTGACGGTGCTGTTACTGGGGTTGGTGCTGTTACTGGTGATGGTACTGCTACTGGTGTTGGTGCTGTTACTGGAGATGGTGCTCTTACTGGTGTTGGTGCTGTTACTGGCATTGGTGCTGTTATTGGTGTTTGTGCTGTTACTGGTGTTGTTGCTGTTACTGGTGTTGGTGCTGTTACTGGTGTTGGTGCTGTTACTGGTGTTGGTGCTGTTATTGGTGTTAGTGCTGTTACTGGTGTTGGTGGTGTTACTGGTGTTGGTGTTACTAGTGTTGGTGCTGTTACTGGTGTTGGTGGTGTTACTGGTGTTGGTGCTGTTACTGGTGTTGGTCCTTTTAATGGCGTTGTTACTGTTATTGGTATTGGTGCTGTTATTGGTTTTGGTGGTGTTACTAGTGTTGGTGGTGTTACTGGAGATGGTGGTGTTACTAGTGTTTGTGGTGTTACTGGTGTTGCTGGTACTGGTGTTGGAGGTGTTACTGGAGTTGGTGGTGTTACTAGTGTTGGTGGTGTTACTGGTGTTAGTGCTGTTGCTAGTGCTCGTGCTGTTACTGGTGTTGGTGCTGTTGCTGGTGTTGGTCCTATTGCTGTTGTTGGTGCTGTTACTGGTGTTAGTGGTGTTACTGGTGTTGGTGCAGTTACTGGTGTTGGTGCTGTTACTGGTGTTGGTGCTGTTACTAGTGCTAGTGCAGTTACTGGTGTTGGTGCTCTTACTGGTGATACTGCAGTTACTGGTGTTGGTGCTGTTACTGGTTTTTGGTGCTGTTACTGGTGTTGGTGCTATTACTGGTGTTGGTGCAGTTACTGGTGTTGGTGCTGTTACTGGTGTTGATGCTCTTACAGGTGTTGTTGCTACTGGTGTTGGTGCAGGTTACTGGTGTTGTTGCTGTTACTAGTGCTAGTGCTGTTACTGGTGTTGGTGCTGTTACTGGTGATGGTGCTGTTACTAGTGTTGGTGCTGTTACTGGTGTTGGTGCTGTTACTGGTGTTGGTGGTGTTACTGGTGTTGGTGCTGTTATTGGTGTTAGTGATGTTACTGGTGTTGGTGGTGCTACTAGTGTTGGAGGTATTTCTTTTGTTGGTGGTGTTATTAGTGTTGGTAGTGTTACTGGTGTTGGTGGTGTTACTAGTGTTGGGGGTGTTACTGGTGTTGATGCTGTTACAGGTGTTGTTGCTACCACTGGTGTTGGTGCAGGTTACTGGTGTTGTTGCTGTTACTGGTGTTGGTACTGTTACTGGTGTTGGTGCTGTTACTGGTGATGGTGATGTTACTAGTGTTGGTGCTGTTACTGGTGTTGGTGCTGTTACTGGTGTTGGTGGTGTTACTGGTGTTGGTGCTGTTATTGGTGTTAGTGCTGTTACTGGTGTTGGTGGTGTTACTGGTGTTGGTGGTGCTACTAGTGTTGGAGGTATTTCTTTTGTTGGTGGTGTTATTAGTGTTGGTAGTGTTACTGGTGTTGGTGGTGTTACTAGTGTTGATGGTGTTACTGGAGTTGGTGATGTTACTAGTGTTGGTGGTGTTACTGGTGTTGGTGGTGTTAATGGTGTTGGAGGTGTTACTTGAGTTGGTGGTGTTATTGGTGTTGTTGGTGTTACTGGTGTTGGTGGTGTTACTGGTGTTGGTGGTGTTACTAGTGTTGGTGGTGTTACTGGTGTTGGTGCAGTTACTGGTGTTTGTGCTGTTACTGGTATTGGTGCTGTTACTGGTGTAGGTGGTGTTACTAGTGTTGGTGGTGTTACTGGAGTTGGTAGTGTTACTAGTGTTTGTGGTGTTACTGGTGTTGGTGGTGTTACTGGTGTTGGAGGTGTTACTTGAGTTGGTGGTGTTACTAGTGTTGGTTGTGTTACTGGAGTTGGTGGTGTTACTAGTGTTGGTGGTGTTACTCGTGTTAGTGCTGTTACTAGTGTTGGTGCTGTTGCTGGTTTTGGTGGTGTTACAGGTGTTGGAGCAGTTTACTGGTGTTGGTGCTGTTACTGGTGATGGTGGTGTTACTGGTGTTGGTAGTGTTACTGGTGTTAGTGGTGTTACTGCTGTTGGGGCTGTTACTGGAGTTGGTGGTGTTTCTGGTGTTGGTGCTGTTACTGGTGTTGGTGGTGTTGCTAATGTTGGTGCTGTTACTGGTGTTGGTGCTGTTACTGGTGACGGTGCATTTACCGGGGTTGGTGCTGTTATTGGTGACGGTGCTGTTACTGGTGTTGGTGCTCTTACTGATGTTGGTGCTCTTACTGGTGTTGTTGCTGTTACTGGTGACGGTGCTGTTACTGGTGTTGGTGCTGCTGCTGGTGTTGGTGGTGTTACTGGTGTTGGTGCTGTTACTGGTGTTGTTGCTGTTACTGCTGTTAGTGCTGTTACTGCTTTTTGGTGCTGTTACTGGTGAGGATGCTGTTAATGGTGTTGGTGCTCTTACTGGTGTTGGTGCTGTTACTGGTGTTGGTGCTATTATTGGTGATAGTGCTGTTACTGGTGTTGAATTGCTGTTACTTTGGTGTTGGTGCTGTTACTGTTATTTAGTTGCTGTTACTGGTTTTTGGTGCTGTACTGGTGACGATGCTGTTAATGGTGTTAGTGCTCTTACTGGTGTTGGTGCTCTTACTGGAGTTGGTGCTGTGTGGTACGATAGTGCTGTTGCTAGTGCTCGTGCTGTTACTGGTGTTGGTGCTGTTGCTGGTGTTGGTGCTATTGCTGTTGTTGGTGCTGTTACTGGTGTTGGTGGTGTTACTGGTGTTGGTGCAGTTACTGGTGTTGGTGCTGTTACTGGTGTTGGTGCTGTTACTTGTCTTAGTGCTGTTACTGGTGTTGAGTACTACTTGGTGCTGTTACTGTTGACGATGCTGTTAATGGTGTTGGTGGTGTTACTGGTGAGGGTGCTGTTGTTGGTCTTGGTGGTGTTACTGGTGACGATGCTGTTACTGGTGTTGGTGCTGTTACTGGTGTTGGTGCTCTTATTGGTGTTGGTGGTATTACTACTGTTGAGGCTGTTACTGGAGTTGGTGGTGTTACTGGTGTTGGTGCTGTTACTGGTGACGGTGCTGTTACTGGGGTTGGTGTTGTTTCTGGTGACGTTGCTGTTACTGGTGTTGGTGCTGTACTGGAGATGGTGCTCCTACTGGTGTTGGTGTTGTTACTGGTGTTGGTGCTGTTATTGGTGTTAGTGCTGTTATTGGTTTTGGTGGTGTTACTAGTGTTGGTGGTGTTACTGGAGTTGGTGGTGTTACTATTGTTTGTGTTACTGGTGTTGCTAGTACTGGTGTTGGAGGTGTTACTGGAGTTGGTGGTGTTACTAGTGTTGGTGGTGTTACTGGTGTTAGTGCTGTTGCTAGTGCTGGTGCTGTTACTGGTGTTGGTGCTGTTACTGGTGTTGGTGCTGTTAATGGTGATGGTGCTGTTACTGGTTTTTGGTGCTTTTACTGGTGTTCCACAATACTTTACTGGTTTTTGGTGCTGTTACTGGTGACGATGCTGTTAATAGTGTTGGTGCTCTTACTGGTGTTGGTGCTGTTACTGGTGTTGGTGCTGTTATTGGTGTTAGTGCTGTTACTGGTGTTGGTGTTGTTACTGGTGTTGGTGCTGTTACTAGTGCTAGTGCTGTTACTGGTGTTGGTGCTGTTACTGGTGTTGGTGCTGTTACTGGTTTTTGGTGCTGTTAAGGTGACGATGCTGTTAATGGTGTTAGTGCCCCTGTTGGTGTTGGTGCTGTTACTGGTGTTGGTGCTATTATTGGTGACAGTGCTGTTACTGGTGTTGGAGGTGTTACTGTTGTAAGGTGTTGTTACTGGTGTTGGTGATGTTACTGGTGTTGGTGCTGTTAAAGGTGTTGGTGGTGTTACTGGTGTTGGTGCTGTTACTGGTGTTGGTGCTGTTACTGGTGTTGGTGCTCTTATTGGTGTTGGTGGTGTTGGTGGTGTTACTGCTGTTGGGGCTGTTACAGGAGTTGGTGGTGTTACTGGTGTTGGTGCTGTTACTGGTGACGGTGCTGTTACTGGGGTTGGTGCTGTTACTGGTGATGGTACTGCTACTGGTGTTGGTGCTGTTACTGGAGATGGTGCTCTTACTGGTGTTGGTGCTGTTACTGGCGTTGGTGCTGTTATAGGTGTTTGTGCTGTTACTGGTGTTGTTGCTGTTACTGGTGTTGGTGCTGTACTGGTGTTGGTGCTGTTACTGCGAAAAGTTATGCTGTCACGGCGTGTTAGTGCTGCTACTGGTGTTGGTGGTGTTATCGGTGTTGGTGTTACTAGTGTTGGGTGCTCCACTGGTGTTGGTGGTGTTACTGGTGTTGGTGCTGTTACTGGTGTTGGTCCTTTTAATGGAGTTGGTACTGTTACTGGTATTGGTGCTGTTATTGGTTTTGGTGGTGTTACTAGTGTTGGTGGTGTTACTGGAGATGGTGGTGTTACTGGAGTTCGTGGTGTTACTAGTGTTGGTGGTGTTACTGGTGTTAGTGCTCGTGCTGTTGCTGGTGTTGGTGCTGTTGCTGGTGTTGGTGATATTGCTCTTGTTGGTGCTGTTACTGGTATTGGTGGTGTTACTGGTGTTGGTGCAGTTACTGGTGTTGGTGCTGTTACTGGTGTTGGTGCTGTTACTAGTGCTAGTGCTGTTACTGGTGTTGGTGCTCTTACTGGTGAAACTGCAGTTACCGGTGTTGGTGCTGTTATTGGTGTTGATGCCGTTACTGGTGTTGGTGCTACTGCTCGTGTTGGTTCTGCAACTGGTGTAGTTGCTGTTAATGGTGTTGGTGCTGTTCCTGGTGTTGGTGCTGTTACTGGTGTTGGTGCTGTTACTGGTGCTGATGCTGTTACCGTGCTGGTGCCATTGCTGGTGTTGGTGCTGTTACTGATGCTGTTGGGCTGTTACTGGTGCTGGTACTCTTACCGTGCTGGTACCGTTACTGGTGCTGGCGCTGTTACTGGTGCTGGTGGTGTTACTGCGCTGTTACTGTGCTGGTGGCGTTTCGGCATTGCTGGTGTTACTTCGGTGTCGGTGCTGTTGATGGTGGTGGTGCTGTTACCGCTGGTGTTGGGTCCCGCATTGGTGTTGGTCCTGTTACTGGTGTTGCGGTGTTACTCGGTGCTGTTACTGGTGTTGGTGGTGTTTCTGTATTGTTGGTGTTACTGGTGTTACTGCTGTTGGTGGTGGTGGTGCTGTTACTGGTGTTGGTGCTGTAACTGGTGTTGATGCTGTTACTGGTGTTGGTGCTACTGCTCGTGTTGGTTCTGCTACTGGTGTTGTTGCTGTTACTGGTGTTGGTGCTTTTCCTGGTGTTGGTGCTGTTTCTGGTGTTGGTGCTATTTCTGTTGTTGGTGCTGTTACTAGTGCTAGTGCTGTTACTGGTGTTGGTGCTGTTGATGGTGGTGGTGCTATTGCTGTTGTTGGTGCTGTTACTAGTGCTAGTGCTGTTACTGGTGTTGGTGTCATTATTGGTGATAGTGCTCTTACTGGTGTTGGTGCTGTTACTGGTGTTGGTGCTATTATTGCTGATAGTGCTGTTACTGATGTTGGTGGTGTTACTGGTGTTTGTGCTGTTACTGGTGTTGGTGCTGTTTCTGGTGTTGGTGCTGTTAGTACTGCTGGTGCTGTTAATGGTGTTGGTGCTGTTACTGGTGTTGGTGCTGTTGCTGGTCTTAGAGCTGTTACTGGTGTTGGTGCTCTTACTGGTGTTGGTGCTGTTACTGTTGTTGGTGTTGTTATTGGTGTTGGTGGTGTTACTGGTGCTGTTACTGGTGTTGGTGGTGATACTGGTATTGTTGGTGTTACTGGTGTCGGTGGTGTTACTGGTGCTGTTACTGGTGTTGGTGATGTTACTGGTATTGTTGGTCTTACTGGTGTTGGTGCTGTTACAGGTGTTGGTGTTGTTACTGGTGTTGGTGTTACTAGTGTTGGTGCTGTTAGTGGTGTTGGTGGTGTTACTGGTGTTGGTGCTGTTACTGGTGTTGGTCCTTTTAATGGTGTTGGTACTGTTACTGGTATTGGTGCTGTTATTGGTTTTGCTGGTGTTACTAGTGTTGGTGGTGTTTCTGGAGATGGTGGTGTTACTAGTGTTTGTGGTGTTACTGGTGTTGCTGGTACTGGTGTTGGAGGTGTTACTGGAGTTGGTGGTGTTACTAGTGTTGGTGGTGTTACTGGTGTTGGTGCTATTGCTGGTGTTGGTGCTATTGCTGTTGTTGGTGCTGTTACTGGTGTTGGTGGTGTTACTGGTGTTGGTGCAGTTACTGGTGTTGGTTCTGTTACTGGTGTTGGTGCTGTTACTAGTGCTAGTGCTGTTACTGGTGTTGGTGCTCTTACTGGTGATAGTGCAGTTACTGGTGTTGGTGCTGTTATTGGTGTTGATGCCGTTACTGGTGTTGGTGCTACTGCTCGTGTTGGTTCTGTTATTGGTGTTGTTGCTGTTAATGGTGTTGGTGCTGTTCCTGGTATTGGTGCTGTTACTGGTATTGGTGCTGTTACTGGTGTTGATGCTGTTACTGGTGTTGGTGCTACTGCTGGTGTTGGTGCTGTTACTGGTGTTGTTGCTGTTACTGGTGTTGGTGCTCTTACTGGTGTTGGTGCTGTTACTGGTGTTGGCGCTGTTACTGGTGTTGGTGGTGTTACTGGTGCTGTTACTGGTGTTATTGGTTTTTCTGGTATTGTTGGTGTTACTGGTGTTGGTGCTGTTGCTGGTGTTGGTTCTGTTGCTAGTGCTGGTGCTGTTACTGGTGTTGGTGCTGTTGCTGGTGTTGGTGCTATTGCTGTTGTTGGTGCTGTTACTGGCGTTGGTGGTGTTACAGGTGTCCATGCTGTTACTAGTGACATTGCTACTGCTGGTGTTGATGCCGTTACTGGTGTTAGTGCTGTTACTGGTGACGGCCCTGTTAATGGTGTTAATGCTCTTACTGGTGATGGTACTATTTCTGGTGTTGGTGCTCTTACTGGTGTTGGTGCTGTTAATGGTGAGGGTGGTGTTACTGGTGTTGGTGGTGTTATTAATGATGGTGTTGTTATTGGTGTTAGTGCTGTTACTGGTGTTGGTGATGTTACTGTGTTTGGTGGTGTTACTGATGTTGGTGCTGTTAATGGTGTTGGTTCTGTTATTAGTGTTGGTGTTGTTACTGGTGTTAGTGCTGTTACTGGTGTTAGTGCTGTTACTGGTGTTGGTGCTGTTATTGGTGTTAGTGCTGTTACTTGTGTTGGTGCTGTTACTGGTGTTGGTGCTCTTACTGGTGTTGGTGCTGTTACTGGTGTTAGTGCTGTTATTGGTGTTAGTGCTGTTAAAGGTGTTGGTGCTGTTACTGGAGATGGTGCTCTTACTGGTGTTGGTGCTGTTACTGGTGTTGGTGCTGTTATTGGTGTTAGTGCTGTTACTGGTGTTCGTGCCGTTACTGGTGTTTGTGCTCTTACTGGTGTTGTTGCTGTTACTGGTGTTGGTGCTGTTATTGGTGTTATAGCTGTTTCTGTTGTTGGTGGTGTTACTGGTGTTGGTGGTGTTAATATTGTTGGTGCTGTTACTGGTTTTGGTGGTGTTACTGGTGTTGGTGCTGTTACTGGTGTTGGTGCTGTTACTGGTGTTGGTGCTGTTACTGGTGTTGGTGTTATTGGTGTTGGTGCTGTTACTGGTGTTGGTGCTGTTACTGGTGTTGGTGGTGTTACTGGTGTTGGTGCTGTTACTGGTGTTGGTGCTGTTATTGGTTTTGGTGGTGCTACTAGTGTTGGTGGTGTTACTGGAGTTGGTGATGTTACTAGTGTTGGTGGTGTTATTGGTGTTGCTGGTACTGGTGTTGGAGGTATTACTGGAGTTGGTGGCGTTACTAATGTTGCTAGTGCTGGTGCTGTTACTGGTGATGGTGCTACTGCTGGTGTTGGTGCTATTGCTGTTGTTGGCGCTGTTACTGGTGTTGGTGGTGTTACTGGTGTTGCTGCAGTTACTGGTGTTGGTGCTGTTACTGGTGTTGTTGCTGTTACTGATCTTAGTGCTGTTACTGGTGTTGGTGCTGATACTGGTGTTGGTGGTCTTACTTATGTTGGTGCTCTTACTGGTGTTGGTCCTGTTACTGGTGTTGGTGCTGTTACTGGTGTTGGTGCTGTTACTAGTGCTAGTGTTGTTACTGGTGTTGGTTCTGTTACTGGAGTTGGTGCTGTTACTGTTTTTTGGTGCAGTTACTGGTGACGATGCTGTTAATGGTGTTGGTGCTCTTACTGGTGTTGGTGCTGTTACGGGTGTTGGTGCTGTTACTGGTGTTGGTACCGTTACTGGTGTTGGTGCTGTTGCTGGTCTTAGAGCTGTTACTGG
This sequence comes from Homarus americanus, assembly GCF_018991925.1. Classification (NCBI taxonomy): domain Eukaryota; kingdom Metazoa; phylum Arthropoda; class Malacostraca; order Decapoda; family Nephropidae; genus Homarus; species Homarus americanus. The sequence continues at coordinate 27,247 of NW_024756819.1, forward strand.
TGTTGGTGTTGTTACTGGTTTGGTGCTTTTACTGGTGTTGGTGCTGTTGTTACTGGTGTTGGTGCTGTTACTAGTGCTAGTGCTGTTACTGGTGTTGGTGCTCTTTCTGGTGATAGTGCAGTTACTGGTGTTGGTGCTGTTATTGATGTTGATGCCGTTACTGGTGTTGGTGCTGTTATTGGTTTTGGTGGTGTTACTAGAGTTGGTGGTGTTACTAGTTTTGGTGGTGTTACTGCTGTTGGTGGGGTTGCTGGTGTTGGTGCTATTGCTGTTGTTGGTGCTGTTACTGGTGTTGGTGGTGTTACTGGTGTTGGTGCAGTTACTGGTGTTGGTGCTGTTACTGGTGTTGGTGCTGTTACTAGTGCTAGTGCTGTTACTGGTGTTGGTGCTCTTACTGGTGATAGTGCAGTTACTGGTGTTGGTGCTGTTACTGGTGTTGATGCCGTTACTGGTGTTGGTGCTACTGCTCGTGTTGGTTCTGTTACTGGTGCTGTTGCTGTTAATGGTGTTGGTGCTGTTCCTGGTGTTGGTGCTGTTACTGGTGTTGGTGCTGTTACTGGTGTTGATGCTGTTACTGGTGTTGGTGCTACTGCTGGTGTTGGTGCTGTTACTGGTGTTGTTGCTGTTACTGGTGTTGGTGCTGTTGATGGTGGTGGTGCTATTGCTGTTGTTGGTGCTGTTACTAGTGCTAGTGCTGTTACTGGTGTTGGTGTTATTATTGGTGATAGTGCTCTTACTGGTGTTGGTGCTATTACTGGTGTTGGTGCTATTATTGGTGATAGTGTTGTTACTGGTGTTGGTGGTGTTACTGGTGTTTGTGCTGTTACTGGTGTTGGTGCTGTTACTGGTGTTGGTGCTGTTACTGGTGACGGTGCTGTTGTTGGTGTTGGTGTTGTTACTGGTGACGGTGCTGTTACTGGTGTTGGTGCTGTTACTGGTGTTGGTGCTCTTATTGGTGTTGGTGGTGTTACTACTGTTGGGGCTGTTACTGGAGTTGGTGGTGTTACTGGTGTTGGTGCTGTTACTGGTGACGGTGCTGTTACTGGGGTTGAGTGTTGTTTCTGGTGACGGTGCTGTGCGGTGTTGGTGCTGTACTGGAGATGGTGCTCCTACTGGTGTTGGTGATGTTCACTGGTGTTGGTGCTGTTGTTGGTGTTAGTGCTGTTACTGGTGTTAGTGCTGTTACTGGTGTTAGTGCTCCTTACTGGTGTTGGTGCTGTTACTGGTGTTGGTGCTGTTATTGGTGTTAGTGCTGTTACTGGTGTTAGTGCTGTTACTGGTATTGGTGGTGTTACTAGTGTTGGTGCTGTTACTGGTGTTGGTGCTGTTATTGGTTTTGGTGGTGCTACTAGTGTTGGTGGTGTTACTGGAGTTGGCGAGGTGTTGTTTCTGGTGACGGGAGGTGCTGTTACTGGTGTTGATTGTTGGTGCTGTACTGGAGATGGTGCTCACTACTGGTGTTGGTGATGTTACTGAGTGTTGGTGCTGTTACTGGTGTTGGCGCTGTTACTGGTTTGGTGCTGTCTATAGTGCTAGTGGTGATTACTGGTGTTGGTGCGCATTACTGGTGTTCGTCTTTATTACTGGTTTTGGTGCTGTTATTGGTGTTAGTGCTGTTACTGGTGTTGGTGTTGTTACTGGTGTTGGTGCTGTTACTGGTGTTGGTGCTGTTATTGGTGTTAGTGCTGTTACTGGTGTTGGTGTTGTTACTAGTGTTGGTGCTGTTACTAGTGCTAGTGCTGTTACTGGTGTTGGTGCTGTTACTGGCGTTGGTGCTGTTACTGGTTTTTGGTGCTGTTAAGGTGACGATGCTGTTAATGGTGTTAGTGCCCCTATTGGTGTTGGTGCTGTTACTGGTGTAGGTGCTATTATTGGTGACAGTGCTGTTACTGGTGTTGGAGGTGTTACTGTTGTAAGGTGTTGTTACTGGTGTTGGTGATGTTACTGGTGTTGGTGCTGTTAAAGGTGTTGGTGGTGTTACTGGTGTTGGTGCTGTTACTGATGTTGGTGCTGTTACTGGTGTTGGTGCTCTTATTGGTGTTGGTGGTGTTACTGCTGTTGGGGCTGTTACAGGAGTTGGTGGTGTTACTGGTGTTGGTGCTGTTACTGGTGACGGTGCTGTTACTGGGGTTGGTGCTGTTACTGGTGATGGTACTGCTACTGGTGTTGGTGCTGTTACTGGAGATGGTGCTCTTACTGGTGTTGGTGCTGTTACTGGCATTGGTGCTGTTATTGGTGTTTGTGCTGTTACTGGTGTTGTTGCTGTTACTGGTGTTGGTGCTGTTACTGGTGTTGGTGCTGTTACTGGTGTTGGTGCTGTTATTGGTGTTAGTGCTGTTACTGGTGTTGGTGGTGTTACTGGTGTTGGTGTTACTAGTGTTGGTGCTGTTACTGGTGTTGGTGGTGTTACTGGTGTTGGTGCTGTTACTGGTGTTGGTCCTTTTAATGGCGTTGTTACTGTTATTGGTATTGGTGCTGTTATTGGTTTTGGTGGTGTTACTAGTGTTGGTGGTGTTACTGGAGATGGTGGTGTTACTAGTGTTTGTGGTGTTACTGGTGTTGCTGGTACTGGTGTTGGAGGTGTTACTGGAGTTGGTGGTGTTACTAGTGTTGGTGGTGTTACTGGTGTTAGTGCTGTTGCTAGTGCTCGTGCTGTTACTGGTGTTGGTGCTGTTGCTGGTGTTGGTCCTATTGCTGTTGTTGGTGCTGTTACTGGTGTTAGTGGTGTTACTGGTGTTGGTGTTACTGGTGTTGGTGCTGTTACTGGTGTTGGTGCTGTTACTAGTGCTAGTGCAGTTACTGGTGTTGGTGCTCTTACTGGTGATACTGCAGTTACTGGTGTTGGTGCTGTTACTGGTGTTGATGCTGTTACTGGTGTTGGTGCTACTGCTCGTATTGGTTCTGCTACTGGTGTTGTTGCTGTTAATGGTGTTGGTGCTGTTCCTGGTGTTGGTGCTGTTACTGGTGTTGGTGCTGTTACTGGTGTTGATGCTGTTACTGGTGTTGGTGCTACTGCTCTTGTTGGTTCTGCTACTGGTGTTGTTGCTGTTAATGGTGTTGGTGCTGTTCCTGGTGTGGTGTTGTTTCTGGTGTTGGTGCTATTTCTGTTGTTGGTGCTGTTACTAGTGCTAGTGCTGTTACTGGTGTTGGTCCTGTTACTGGTGTTTGTGCTGTTACTGGTGTTGATGCTACTGCTGGTGTTGGTGCTGTTACTGGTGTTGTTGCTGTTACTGGTGCTTTTGCTCTTACTGGTGTTGGTGCTGTTACTGGTGTTGGCGCTGTTACTGGTGTTGGTGGTGTTACTGGTGCTGTTACTGGTGTTGGTGGTGTTTCTGGTATTGTTGGTGTTACTGGTGTTGGTGCTGTTGATGGTGGTGGTGCTGTTACTGTTGTTGGTCGTGTTACTGGTGTTGGTCCTGTTACTGGTGTTGGTGGTGTTACTGGTGCTGTTACTAGTGTTGGTGGTGTTTCTGTTATTGTTGGTGTTACTGGTGTTGGTGCTGTTGATGGTGGTGGTGCTGTTACTGGTGTTGGTGCTGTTACTGGTGTTGATGCTGTTACTGGTGTTGGTGCTACTGCTCTTGTTGATTCTGCTACTGGTGTTGTTGCTGTTAATGGTGTTGGTGCTGTTCCTGGTGTTGGTGCTGTTTCTGGTGTTGGTGCTATTTCTGTTTTTGGTGCTGTTACTAGTGCTAGTGCTGTTACTGGTGTTGATCCTGTTACTGGTGTTGGTGCTGTTGTTGATGTGCTGTTGTTGGTGCTGTTGGAGTGCTAGTGTTACACAGTGTTATTGGTGATAGTGCTCATTGCTGGTGTTGGTGTTGTTACTCGTGTTTATTGCTGTTACTGGTGAAAATACAAAGCTGTTAGTGGTGTTGATGCTCTTACTGGTGTTGGTGCTCTTACTTTGTTGATGCTGTTACTGGTGTTGGTGCTATTATTGGTGATTATGCGGTTACTGGTTTTGTTGCTGTTACTGGTGTTGGTGCTGTTATTGGTGTTGGTGCTGTTACTACTGTTGGTGCTGTTACTAATGCTAGTGCTGTTACTGGTGTTGGTGCTGTTACATGTGTTGGTGCTGTTATTGGTGTTGGTGCTGTTATTGGTGTTGGTGCTGTTATTGTGGGTTGGTGCTGTTACCGTTGTCGGTGCTGTTACTAGTGCTAGTGTTACTGGTGTTGGTGCTTTATTACTGGTGTTGTTGGTGCTGTTACTGGTTTTGGTGCTGAATTTTTCTACTGTGACGATGGTGTTACTGAGTGTTGGTGCTGTTATTGGTGTGTTGGTGCTGATACCGGTGTCGGTGCTGTTATAGTGCTGCTAGTGCTGTTACTGGTGTTGATGCTGTTACTGAGTGGGTGCTGTTACTGGTGTTGTTAGTGCTGTTACTGGTGTTGTTGGTGCTGCTGTGGTGTTGGCGGTGCTGTTACTGTTTTTGGTGCTGTTACTGGTGTTAGTGCTGTTACTGGTGTTCGTGGATGCAGGTACTGGTGTTGGTGCTGTTACTGGTGTTGATGCTGTTGTTACTGGTGTTGGTGCTTGCTCTGTTACTGGTGTTGATGCTGTTACTGTGGTGTTATTTCACCACTGGTGTTGATTACTGTTACTGGTGTTGTTGCTCCATTACTAGATTACTAGTGCTGTTACTGGTTTTGGTGCTTGTTACTACTAGTGTTGTTACTGATACTTTTACTGGTGTTGTTACTGATACTGTTACTAGTGTTGGTGCTTATTGCAGGTGCTAGTGCTGTTACTGGTGTGTTAGTGCTGTTATTTGCTGGTTTTAATTATGCTGGTACTGGTGACGATGTAGTGTTGGTGCTCCTACCGGTGTTGGTACTGTTTACTGTAGTGGTGTTGTTACTAGTTTTTGGTGCTGTTACTGGTGACAATGTATTTAGTGAAGGTGTGGAGATAGTGCTCTTACTGTAGTGTTGGTGCTGTTACTGGTTCTGGTACTGTTATTAGTGTTTAATGCTGTGTTACTGGTGTTGTTGCTGCTGTTTCTGGTGTTGATTACTGTTATTGTGTTAAATTATACTGTTACTGGTGTTGTTGGTGGTGTTACTGGTGATGAATTGCTGTTTTGGTGTTGGTGCTGTTATTATTGGTGTTGTTAGTGCTGTTACTGGTGTTGGTGGTGTTACTGGTGATGGTGCTGTTACCGGTATTGGTGCTGCTACTGGTGTTGCTGCTGTTACTGGTGTTGCTGCTGTTACTGGTGTTGGTGGTGTTACTGCTGTTGTGGCTTTTACTGGAGTTGGTGCTGTTACTGGAGTTGGTGCTTTTACTGGTGTTGGTGGTGTTACTGGTGTTGGTGCTGTTATTGGTGTTAGTGCTGTTACTGCTGTTGGTGGTGTTACTGGTGATGGTGCTGTTTCTGGTGTTGGTGCTGTTATTGGTGTTAGTGCTGTTACTGGTGTTGGTGGTGTTACTGCTGTTGTGGCTTTTACTGGAGTTGGTGCTGTTACTGGTGTTGGTGCTGTTACTGGTGTTGGTGCTGTTACTGGTGTTGGTGGTGTTACTGCTGTTGTGGCTTTTACTGGAGTTGGTGCTGTTACTGGAGTTGGTGCTTTTACTGGTGTTGGTGGTGTTACTGGTGTTGGTGCTGTTATTGGTGTTAGTGCTGTTACTGCTGTTGGTGGTGTTACTGGCGTTGGTGCTGTTACTTGTGTTGGTGCTGTTACTGGTGTTGGTGCTGTTACTGGTGTTGGTGCTGTTACAGGTGTTGGTGGTGTTATTGGTGTTGGTGCTGTTACTAAAGTTGGTGCTGTTACTGGCGTTGGTGCTGTTTCTGGTGTTGGTGGTGTTACTGCTGTTGGGGCTGTTACTGGAGTAAGTGGTGTTACTCATGTTGGTGCTGTTACTGGTGACGGTGCTGTTACTGGGTTTGGTGCTGTCACTGGTGACGGTGCTGTTACTGGTGTTGGTGCTGTTACTGGTTTTTGGTGCTGGTACTGGTGACGATGGTGTTAGTGGTGTTGGTGCTCTTACTGGTGTTGGTGCTCTTACTGATGTTGGTGCTTTTATTGGTGATAGTGCTGTTACTTGTGTTGGTGGTGTTACGTGTGTTGGTGCTGATACTGGTGTTGCTGCTGTTACTGGTGTTGCTGCTGTTACTGGTGTTGGTACTGTTACTGGTGTTGGTGGTGTTAATGCCGTTGGGGCTTTTACTGTAGTTGGTGCTGTTACTGGTGTTGGTGCTGTTACTGGTGTTGGTGCTGTTACTGGTGTTGGTGCTGTTATTGGTGTTGGTGCTGTTGTTACTGGTGGTGGTGTAATAATTGGTGCTTTGATACTGGTGTTGGTGCTGTTACTGGTGTTGGTACTGTTGGGTGTTGGTGCTGTTATTTACAGAATTGGTGGTGTGGTGTTACTGGTGTTGGTGCTGTTACTGAGTGTTGGTGCTGTTACTGGTGTTAGTGCTGTTGTGGTGTTGAGTGGTGTGTTACTGCTGTTGGGGCTGTTACTGGGTTGGTGGTGTTACTGGTGTTGGTGCTGTTACTAGTGACGGGGTGCTGTTGCTGGTGTTAGTGCTGTTACTGGTGACGGTGCTGCTGTTACTGGTGTTGGTGCTGTTACTGGTGTTGGGGCTCTTATTGATGTTGGTGGTGTTACTGCTGTCGGGGCTGTTACTAGTGACGGTGCCAATACTGGGGTTGGTGCTGTTACTGGTGACGGTGCTGTTACTGGTGTTGGTGCTGTTACTGGAGATGGTGCTCTTACTGGTGTTCATGCTGTTACTGGTGTTGGTGCTGTTATTGGTGTTTGTGCTGTTACTGGTGTTGCAGCTGTTACTGGTGTTGGAGCTGTTACTGGTGTTGGTGCTGTTTCGTGTGTTGGTGCTGTTATTAGTGTTAGTGCTGTTACTGGTGTTGGTGTTGTTACTGGTTTTTGGTGCTGTTACTGGTGACGATGCTGTTAATGGTGTTGGTGCTCTTACTGGTGTTGGTGCTGTTACTGTCGTTGGTGGTTTTATTGGTGATAGTGCTGTTACTGTTGTTGGTGGTGTTACTGGTGTTGGTGCTGTTACTGGTGTTGGTAGTGTTACTGCTGTTGGGGCTGTTAATGGAGTTGGTGGTGTTACTGGTGTTGGTGCTGTTACTAGTGATGGTTCTGTTACTGGTGTTGGTGCTGTTACGGGTGACGGTGCTGTTACAGGTGTTGGTGCTGTTACTGGTGTTGGTGCTCTTATTGGTGTTGGTGGTGTTACTGCTGTTGGGGCTGTTGCTGGAGTTGGTGGTGTTACTGGTGTTGGTTCTGCTACTGGTGATGGTGCTGTTACTGGGGTTGGTGCTGTTACTGGTGACGGTGCTGTTACTGGTGTTGGTGCTTATATTGGTGTTAGTGCTGTTACTGGTGTTGGTGCTGTTACTGGTTTTTGGTGCTGTTACTGGTGACGATGCTGTTAATGGTGTTGGTGCTGTTACCGGTGTTGGTGCTGTTACTGGTTTTTGGTGCTGGTACTGGTGACGATGGTGTTAATGGTGTTGGTGCTCTTACTGGTGTTGGTGCTCTTACTGGTGTTGGTGCTATTATTGGTGATAGTGCTGTAACTGGTGTTGGTGGTGTTACTAGTGTTGGTGCTGTTACCGGTGTTGGTGCTGCTACTGGTGTTGCTGCTGTTACTGGTGTTGCTGCTGTTACTGGTGTTGGTGCTGTTAATGTTACTGGTTTTGGTGCTGCTGTTACCGGTGCTGGTGCTGTTACCGGTGTTCGTGCAGGTATTGGTGTTGGTGCTGTTACCGGTGCTGATGCTGGTTACTGCGTTGGTGCTGTTACCGGTAAGCCAGATGCTGTTACTGGTGTTGTTGCTGGGCCCACCGGTGCTGGTGCTGTTACTGGCGTTGTTGCTGTTACTAGTGCCAGTGCCGTTACTGGTTTTGGTGCCGTTACTGGTGTTGTTGCCACCACTGGTGTTGGTGCTGTTACTGGTGCTGGTGCTGTTATTGGTGTTATGCTGTTACTAGTGTTGGTGCTGTTACTAGTGCCAGTGCTGTTACTGGCGTTGCGCTGTTGCTGGATTTTGCGCTGGTACTGGTGACGATGGTGTTAATGGTGTTGGTGCTCCGGCGTTGGTGCTGTTACTGGTGTTGGTGTTGTTACTAGTTTTGGTGCCATTGGTGACAATGCTGTTACTGGTGTTGGTGTGCTGTTACCGGAGATGGTGCTCTACTGGTGTTGGTGCTGTTACTGGTTCTGGTGCTGTTATTGGTGTTTGTGCTGTTACTGGTGTTGGTGCTGTTACCGGTGTTGGTGCCTTACTGGTGTTGGTTCTGTTACTGGTGTTGTTGCTGTTAATGGTGTTGGTTCTGTTCCTGGTGTTGGTGCTGTTATTGGTGTTGGTGCTGTTACTGGTGTTGATGCTGTTACTGGTGTTGGTGCTACTGCTGGTGTTGGTGCTGTTACTGGTGTTGTTGCTGTTACTGGTGTTGGTGCTGTTGATGGTGGTGGTGCTATTGCTGTTGTTGGTGCTGTTACTAGTGCTAGTGCTGTTACTGGTGTTGGTGTTATTATTGGTGATAGTGCTCTTACTGGTGTTGGTGATGTTACTGGTGTTGGTGCTATTATTGGTGATAGTGTTGTTACTGGTGTTGGTGGTGTTTCTGGTGTTTGTGCTGTTACTGGTGTTGGTGCTGTTACTGGTGTTGGTGCTGTTACTGGTGACGGTGCTGTTGTTGGTGTTGGTGTTGTTACTGGTGACGGTGCTGTTACTGGTGTTGGTGCTGTTACTGGTGTTGGTGCTCTTATTGGTGTTGGTGGTGTTACTACTGTTGGGGCTGTTACTGGAGTTGGTGGTGTTACTGGTGTTGGTGCTGTTACTGGTGACGGTGCTGTTACTGGGGGTTGGTGTTGTTTCTGGTGATTTGCGCGTTACTGGTGTTGGTGCTGTACTGAGATGGTGCTCCTACTGGTGTTGGTGATGTTACTGGTGTTGGTGCTGGTTATTGGCGTTAGTGCTGTTACTAGTGTTAGTGCTGTTACTGCGTTAGTGCTCTTACTGGTGTTGATACCGTTACCGGTGCTGGTGCTGTTATTGGTGTTAGTGCTGTTACTGGTGTTGGTGGTGTTACTGGTGTTGGTGGTGTTACTGTTGTTGGTGCTGTTACTGGTGTTGGTGGTGTTACTGGTGTTGGTGCTGTTACTGGTGTTGGTGCTGTTACTGGTTTTGGTGCTGTCACTAGTGCTAGTGCTGATTACTGGTGTTGGTGCTGTTACTGGTGTTCGTACTTTTACTGGTTTTTGGTGCTGTTACTGGTGACGATGCTGTTAATGGTGTTGGTGCTCTTACTGGTGTTGGTGCTGTTACTGGTGTTGGTGCTGTTATTGGTGTTAGCGCTGTTACTGGTGTTGGTGTTGTTACTGGTGTTGGTGCTGTTACTAGTGCTAGTGCAGTTACTGGTGCTGGTGCTGGGTACTGGTGTTGGTGCTGTTAATGGACGCGGTGCTGTTAAGGTGACGATGCTGTTAATGGTGTTAGTGCCCCGCTGGCGTTGGTGCTGGGCATTGGTGTTGGTGCTATTATTGGTGACAGTGCTGTTTAGCCGCTGGGTGTTGGAGGTGTTACTGTTGTATGCGTTGTTACTGGTGCTGGTGATGTTGTGCTGGTGCTGGTGTGCTGTTACAGGTGTTGGTGGTGTTACTTGCGTTGGTGCTGTTACCGGTGTTAGTGCTGTTACTGGTGCTGGTGCCTTATTGGTGTTGGTGGTGATACCGCTGTTGGGGCTGTTACAGGGAGTTGGTGTTACTGGTGTTGGTGTTACCGAAGACGGTGCCGTTACCGGGGCTGGTGCTGTTACTGGTGATGGCGTGCCCTACCGGTGTTGGTGCTGTTACCGGAGATGGTGCCTTGCATCGGTGTTGCGCTGGTTACCGGCGCTGGTGCTGGTTATTAGTGCTCTGTGCTGTTACTGGCGTTGTTGCCGTTACTGGTGCTGGTGCTGTTATCGGTGTTGGTGCTGTTAGTGGTGTTGGTGGTGTTACTGGTGTTGGTGCTGTTACTGGTGTTGGTCCTTTTAATGGTGTTGGTACTGTTACTGGTATTGGTGCTGTTATTGGTTTTGCTGGTGTTACTAGTGTTGGTGGTGTTTCTGGAGATGGTGGTGTTACTAGTGTTTGTGGTGTTACTGGTGTTGCTGGTACTGGTGTTGGAGGTGTTACTGGAGTTGGTGGTGTTACTAGTGTTGGTGGTGTTACTGGTGTTGGTGCTATTGCTGGTGTTGGTGCTATTGCTGTTGTTGGTGCTGTTACTGGTGTTGGTGGTGTTACTGGTGTTGGTGCAGTTACTGGTGTTGGCTCTGTTACTGGTGTTGGTGCTGTTACTAGTGCTAGTGCTGTTACTGGTGTTGGTGCTCTTACTGGTGATAGTGCAGTTACTGGTGTTGGTGCTGTTATTGGTGTTGATGCCGTTACTGGTGTTGGTGCTACTGCTCGTGTTGGTTCTGTTATTGGTGTTGTTGCTGTTATTGGTGTTGGTGCTGTTCCTGATGTTGGTGCTGTTACTGGTGTTGGTGCTGTTACTGGTGTTGATGCTGTTACTGGTGTTGGTGCTACTGCTGGTGTTCATGCTGTTACTGGTGTTGTTGCTGTTACTGATGTTGGTGCTCTTACTGGTGTTGGTGCTGTTACTGGTGTTGGCGCTGTTACTGGTGTTGGTTGTGTTACTGGTGCTGTTACTGGTGTTGGTGGTGTTTCTGGTATTGTTGGTGTTACTGGTGTTGGTGCTGTTGATGGTGGTGGTGCTGTTACTGGTGTTGGTCCTGTT
>NW_024756820.1:0-22636 GCF_018991925.1 Homarus americanus
CACACTGCTAGACTAAACTCACACTGTTAGACTAAACTCACACTGTTAGACTTGGCTCACACTGCTAGACTAAACTCACACTGCTAGACTAAACTCACACTGTTAGACCAAACTCACACTGTTAGGCTAAACTCACACTGTTAGACTAGGCTCACACTACTAGACTAAAGTCACACTGCTAGACTAAACTCACACTGTTAGACCAAACTCACACTGTTAGACCAAACTCACACTGCTAGAATAAACTCACACTGTTAGACTAAACTCACACTGTTAGATGAAACACTGTTTGACTAAACTCACACTGCTACACTAAACTGACACTGTTAGACTAAACTGACACTGTTAGACTAACTCACACTGCTAGACTAAACTCACACTGCTAGAATAAACTCACACTGTTAGACTAAACTCACACTGCTAGACTAAACTCACACTGTTAGACTAAACTCACACTCCTAGACTAAACTCACACTGTTTGAGTAAACTCACACTGTTAGACTAAACTCACACTGTTAGACTAAACTCACACTGTTAGACTAAACTCACACTGTTAGACTAAACTCACACTGTTAGACTAAACTCACACTGTTAGACTAAACTCACACTGTTAGACTAAACTCACACTGCTAGACTAAACTCACACTGTTAGACTAAACTCACACTGCTAGACTAAACTCACACTGCTAGACTAAAACTCACACTGCCAGACTTAAACTCACACCGTTAGACTAAACTCACACTGCCAAACCATACTACAATGCTAGACTAAACTCACACTGCTAGACTAAACTCACACTGTTAGACTAAACTCACACTGTTAGACTAGGCTCACACTGCTAGACTAAACTCACACTGCTAGACTAAACTCACACTGTTAGAGCAAACTCACACTGCTAGACTAAACTCACACTGTTAGACTAAACTCACACTGCTAGACTAAACACACACTGTTAGACTAAACTCACACTGTTAGACCAAACTCACACTGCTAGACTTAACTCACACTGTTAGACTAAACTCACACTGCTAGACTAAACTCACACTGCTAGACTAAACTCACACTGTTAGGACTAAACCTCACACTGCAAACCATACTCACACCAAGCAGACTAAACTCACACTGCTAGACTAAACTCACACTGTTAGACTAGTTTCACACTGTTAGACCGGCTCACACTGCTAGACTAAACTCACACTCTAGACTAAACTCACACCGTTGTGACTAAAACTCACTCTGTTGTATCAAACTCACACTGCTAGACTAAACTCTGGTTAATTGTTAGACTAAACTCACACTGTTAGACTTGGCTCACATCACAGACTAAACTCACACTGCTAGACTAAACTCACACTGCTAGACCAAACTCAGCACTGTTAGACTAAACTCACACTGTTAGACTAGGCTCACACTACTAGACTAAACTCACACTGCTAGACTAAACTCACACTGTTAGACCAAACTCACACTGTTAGACCAAACTCACACTGTTAGACCAAACTCACACTGCTAGACTAAACTCACACTGTTAGACTAAACTCACACTGCTAGACTAAACTCACACTGTTAGATTATACTCACACTGTTAGACTAGGCTCACACTGCTAGACTAAACTCACACTGCTAGACTAAACTCACACTTTTAGACTAAACTCACACTGTTAGACTAAGCTCACACTGCTAGATTAAACTCACACTGTTAGACTAAACTCACACTGTTAGACTAAGCTCACACTGCTAGAATAAACTCACACTGCTAGACTAAACTCACACTGTTAGACTAAACTCACACTGCTAGACTAAGCTCACACTGCTAGACTAAGCTCACACTGCTAGACTAAACTCACACTGTATGAGTAAACTCACACTGTATGAGTAAACTCACCCTGTTAGACTAAGCTCACACTGTTAGAACAAACTCACACTGCTAGACTAAACTCACACTGTTAGACTAAACTCACACTGTTAGACGAAACTCACACTGTTAGATGAAACACTGGTAGACTAAACTCACACTGCTAGACTAAACTCACACTGTTAGACTAAACTCACACTGCTAGACTAAGCTCACACTGCTAGACTAAACTCACACTGCTAGACTAAACTCACACTGTTAGACTAAACTCACACTGCTAGACTAAACTCACACTGTTAGGCCCCTAAACTCTCACACTGCTGGAGCTAAAACTCACCTGCTAGACTAAACTCACACTGTTGGGCTAAGCTCACACTGCTAGACTAAACTCACACTGTTAGACTAAACTCACACTGCTAGACTAAGCTCACACTGTTAGACCAAACTCACACTGTTAGACCAAACTCACACTGCTAGACTAAACTCACACTGCTAGACTAAACTCACACTGTTAGACTAAACTCACACTGCTAGACTAAACTCACACTGTTAGACTAAACTCACACTGCTAGACTAAACTCACACTATTAGACTAAACTCACACTGCAAGACTAAGATCACACTGCTAGACTAAAGTCACACTGTTAGACTAAACTCACACTGTTAGACTAAGCTCACACTGCTAGACTAAACTCACACTGCTAGACTAAACTCACACTGTTAGACTAAACTCACACTGCTAGACTAAACTCACACTGCTAGACTAAACTCACACTGTTAAACTAAACTCACACTGTTAGACTAAACTCACACTGCTAAACTGACACTGTTAGACTAGGCTCACACTGCGAGACAAAACTCACACTGCTAGACTAAACACACACTGTTAGAATAAACTCACACTGCTAGACTAAACTCACACTGCTAGACTAAACTCACACTGTTAAACTAAACTCACACTGTTAGACTAAACTCACACTGCTAAACTCACACTGTTAGACTAGGCTCACACTGCGAAACAAAACTCACACTGCTAGACTAAACACACACTGTTAGAATAAACTCACACTGCTAGACCAATCTCACACTGCTAGACTAAACTCACACTGCTAGACTAAACTCACACTGCTAGACTAAACTCACACTGCTAGACCAAACTCAAACTGCTAGACTAAACTCACACTGCTAGACTAAACTCATACTGTTAGACTAAACTCACAATGTTAGACTAGGCTCACACTGCGAGACAAAACTCACACTGCTAGACTAAACACACACTGTTAGACTAAACTCACACTGCTAGACCAAACTCACACTGCTAAACTAAACTAACACTGCTAGACTAAACTCACACTGTTTGACTAAACTCACACTGTTAGACTAAACTCACACTGGTTACCAAACTCACACTGGTTACCAAACTCGCACTGCTAGACTAAACTCATACTGCTAGACTAAACTCACACTGCTAGACCAAACTCACACTGCTAGACCAAACTCACACTGCTAGACCAAACTCACACTGGTAGACTAACGTCACACTGCTAGACTAAACTCACACTGCTAGACTAAACTCACACTGCTAGACTAAACTCACACTGTATGATTTAACTCACACTGTATGAGTAAACTCACACTGTTAGACTAAACTCACACTGTTAGTCAAGAAACACTGTTGGAGCTAAACTCACACTGCTAGACTAAACTCACACTGCTAGAATAAACTCACACTGTTAGACTAAACTCAAACTGCTAGACTAAACTCACAATGTTAGACTAAACTCACACTGCTAGACTAAACTCACACTGTATGAGTAAACTCACACTGTTAGACTAAACTCACACTATTAGACCAAACTCACACTGCTAGACTAAACTCACACTGTTAGACTAAACTCACACTGTTAGACTAAACTCACACTGCTAGACTAAACTCACACTGTTAGACTAAACTCACACTGTTAGACTAGGCTCACACTGCTAGACTAAACTCACAGTGCTAGACTAAACTCACACTGTATGAGTAAACTCACACTGTTAGACTAAACTCACACTGTTAGACCAAACTCACACTGCTAGACTAAACTCACACTGTTAGACTAAACTCACACAGTTAGACTAGGCTCACACTACTAGACTAAACTCACACTGCTACACTAAACTCACACTGTTAGACCAAACTCACACTGCTAGACTAAACTCACACTGTTAGACTAAACTCACACTGCTAGACTAAACTCACACTGTTAGAATAAACTCACACTGTTAGACTAGGCTCACACTGCTAGACTAAACTCACACTGCTAGACTAAACTCACACTGTTAGACTAAACTCACACTGTTAGACTAAGCTCACATTGCTAGACTAAACTCACACTGTTAGACTAAGCTCACATTGCTAGATTAAACTCACACTGCTAGAATAAACTCACACTGTATGAGTAAATTCACACTGTTAGACTAAACTCACACTGTTAGAACAAACTCACACTGATAGACTAAACTCACACTGTTAGACTAAACTCACACTGCTAGACCAAACTCACACTGCTAGACCAAACTCACACTGCTAGACTAAACTCACACTGCTAGACTAAACTCACACTGCTAGACTAATCTCACACTGCTAGACTAAACTCACACTGTATGAGTAAACTCACACTCTTAGACTAAACTCACATTGTTAGAACAAACTCACACTGCTAGACTAAACTCACACTGTTAGACTAAACTCCCACTGTTAGAATAAACTCACACTGTATGAGTAAACTCACACTGTTAGACTAAACTCACACTGTTTGACCAAACTCACACTGCTAGACTAAACTCACACTGTTAGAATAAACTCACACTGCTAGACTAAACTCACACTGTTAGACCAAACTCACACTGTTAGACCAAACTCACATTGCTAGACTAAACTCACACTGTTAGACTTAACTCACACTGTTAGACTTAACTCACACTGCTAGACTAAACTCACACTGCTAGACTAAACTCACACTGCTAGACCAAACTCACACTGCTAGACCAAACTCACACTGCTAGACAACACTCACACTGCTAGACTAAACTCACACTGCTAGACTAAACTCACACTGCTATACTAAACTCACACTGCTAGACTAAACTCACACTGTTAGACTAAACTCACACTGTTAGACTAAACTCACACTGTTAGACTAAACTCACACTGTTAGACTAAACTCACACTGTTAGACTAAACTCACCCTGCTAGACTAAACTCACACTGTTAGACTAAACTCACACTGTTAGACTAAGCTCACACTGCTAGACTAAACTCACACTGTTAGACTAAACTCACACTGCTAGACTAAACTCAGACTGCTAAACCATACTTACACTGCTAGACTAAACTCACACTGCTAGACTAAACTCACACTGTTAGACTAGACTCACACTGTTAGAATAAACTCACATTGCTAGACCAAACTCACACTGCTAGACCAAACTCACACTGCTAGACCAAACTCACACTGCTAGACTAAACTCACAATGCTAGACTAAACTCACACTGCTACACTAAACTCACACTGTATGAGTAAACTCACACTGTTAGACTAAACTCACATTGTTAGAACAAACTCACACTGCTAGACTAAACTCACACTGTATGAGTAAACTCACACTGTTAGACTAAACTCACACTGTAAGACCAAACTCACACTGCTAGACTAAACTCACACTGTTAGACTAAACTCACACAGCTAGACTAAACTCACACTGTTAGACCAAACTCACACTGTTAGACCAAACTCACACTGCTAGACTAAACTCACACTGCTAGACTAAACTCACGCTGTTAGACTAAACTCACACTGCTAGACTAAACTCATACTGTTAGACTAAACTCACACTGCTAGACTAAACTCACACTATTAGACTAAACTCACACTGCTAGACTAAACTCACACTGTTAGACTAAACTCACACTGTTAGACTAAACTCACACTGCTAGACTAAACTTACCCTGCTAGACTAAACTCACACTGTTAGACTAAACTCACACTGTTAGACTAAGCTCACACTGCTAGACTAAACTAACACTGTTAGACTAAACTCACACTGCTAGACTAAACTCGCACACTTAGACTAAACTTACACTGCTAGACTAAACTCACACTGTTAGACTAAACTCACACTGTTAGACTAGGCTCACACTGCGAGACAAAACTCACTGCTAGACTAAACTCACACTGCTAGACTAAGCTCACACTGCTAGACTAAACTCACACTGCTAGACTAAACTCACACTGCTAGACCAAACTCACACTGCTAGACCAAACTCACACTGCTAGACCAAACTCACCCTGCTAGACTAAACTCACACTGCTAGACTAAACTCACACTGCTATACTAAACTCACACTGCTAGACTAAACTCACACTGTTAGACTAAACTCACACTGTTGAATAAACTCACACTGTTAGACTAAACTCACACTGTTGTTAGACTAAACTCACACTGTTAGAATAAACTCACCCTGTAGACCAAACTCACACTGTTAGGCCCAATAAACTCACACTGTTAGACCTAAGCTCCACACTGCTAGACTAAACTCACACTGTTAGACTAAACTCACACTGCTAGACTAAACTCACACTGCTAGACTAAACTCACACTGCTAGACTAAACTCACACTGTTAGACTAAACTCACACTGTTAGACTATGCTCACACTGCGAGACAAAACTCACTGCTAGACTAAACTCACACTGCGAGACTAAACTCACACTGTTAGACTAAACTCACGCTGATAGACTAAACTCACACTGCTAGACTAAACTCACACTGTTAGACTAAACTCACACTGCTAAACCATACTTACACTGCTAGACTAAACTCACACTGCTAGACTAAACTCACACTGTTAGACTAGACTCACACTGTTAGATTAGGCTCACACTTCTAGACTAAACTCACACTGTTAGACTAAACTCACACTGCTAGACTAAACTCACACTGCTAGACTAAACTCACACTGTTAGACTAAACTCACACTGCTAAACCAAACTCACACTGTGAGACAAAACTCACACTGCTAGACTAAACTCACACTGTTTGACTAAATTCACATTGTTAGACTAGGCTCACTCTGCGAGACAAAACTCACACTGTTAGACTAAACTCACACTGCTAGACCAAACTCATACTGCTAGACTAAACTCACACTGTTAGACTAAACTCACACTTCTAGACTAAACTCACACTGCTAGACTAAATTCACACTGTTAGACTAAACTCACACTGCTAGACTAAACTCACTGTTTGACTAAACTCACACTGTTAGACTAAACTCACACTGTTAGACTAAACTCACACTGTTAGACCAAACTCACACTGCTAGACTAAACTCACACTGTTAGACTAAGCTTACACTGACTAAACTCACACTGTTTGACTAAACTCACACTCCTAGACTAAACTCATACTATTAGACTAAACTCACACTGCTAGACTAAACTCACACTGTATGAGTAAACTCACACTGCTAGGCTAAACTCACACTGTTAGACCAAACTCACACTGCTAGACTAAACTCACACTGTTAGACTAAACTCACACTGTTAGACGAAACACACTGTTAGACTAAACTCACACTGCTAGACTAAACTCACACTGTTAGACGAAACTCACACTATTTGACTAAACTCACACTGTTAGAGTAAACTCACACTGTTAGACTAAGCTCACACTGATAGACTAAACTCACACTGCTAGAATAAACTCACACTGTTAGACTAAACTCACACTGCTAGACTAAACTCACACTGCTAGACTAAACTCACACTGCTAGACTAAACTCACACTGTATGAGTAAACTCACACTGTTAGACTAAACTCACACTGTTAGACCAAACTCACACTGTTAGACTAAACTCACACTGTTAGACTAAACTCACACAGTTTTACAGTAAACTCACACTGTTAGACTCACACTGTTAGACGAAACTCACACTGTTAGACTAAACTCACACTGTTAGACTAAACTCACACTGTTAGATGAAACACTGTTTGACTAAACTCACACTGGTACACTAAACTCACACAGTTAGACTAAAGTGACACTGTTAGACTAAGCTCACACTGCTAGACTAAACTCACACTGCTAGAATGAACTCACACTGTTAGACTAAACTCAAACTGCTAGACTAAACTCACACTGTTAGACTAAACTCACACTGCAAGACTAAACTCACACTGTATGAGTAAACTCACACTGTTAGACTAAACTCACACTGTTAGACCAAACTCACACTGTTAGACTAAACTCACACTGCTAGACTAAACTCACACTGCTAGACTAAACTCACACTGTTAGACTAAACTCACACTGTTAGACTAAACTCACACTACTAGACTAAACTCACCCTGCTAGACTAAACTCACACTGTTAGACTAAACTCACACTGTTAGACTAAACTCACACTGTTAGACTAAACTCACACTGCTAGACTAAACTCACACTGTTAGACTAAACTCACACTGTTAGACTAGGCTCACACTGCGAGACAAAACTCACTGCTAGACTAAACTCACTGCTAGACTAAACTCACACTGTTAGACTAAACTCACACTGCTAGACTAAACTCACACTGCTAGACTAAACTCACACTGCTAGACTAAACTCACACTGCTAGACTAAATTCACACTGTGAGTAAACTCACACTGTTAGACTAAACTCACATTGTTAGAACAAACTCACACTGCTAGACTAAACTCACACTGTTAGACTAAACTCACACTGTTAGACTAAACTCACACTGTTAGACCAAACTCACACTGTTTGACTAAATTCACACTTAAACTAGGCTCAATCTGCGAGACAAAACTCACACTGTTAGACCAAACTCACACTGTTAGACCAAACTCACACTGCTACACTAAACTCACACTGACTAAACTCACACTGTATGAGTAAACTCACACTGCTAGACTAAACTCACACTGTTAGACCAAACTCACACTGCTAGACTAAACTCACACTGCCAGACTAAACTCACACTGCTACTCAAACCCACACTGCTAGACTAAATCACACTGTTAGACTAAACCACACTGCCAGACTAAACTCACACTGTTAGACTAAACTCACACTGTTAGACTAAACTCACACTGTTAGACTAAACTCACAAGCTGTTAGACTAAACTCACACTGTTAGACTAAACTCACACTGATAGACTAGCCAAACTCACACTGCTAGACTCAACTCACACTGCCAGACTAAACTCACACTGCTAGACTAAACTCACACTGGTAGACTAAACTCACACTGTTAGACTAGGCTCACACTGCGAGACAAAACTCACTGCTAGACTAAACTCACACTGCTAGACTAAACTCACACTGTTAGACTAAACTCACACTGCTAGACTAAACTCACACTGCTAGACTAAACTCACACTGTTAGACTAAACTCACACTGCTAAACCATACTTACACTGCTAGACTAAACTCACACTGCTAGACTAAACTCACACTGTTAGACTAGACTCACACTGTTAGACTAGGCTCACACTGCTAGACTAAACTCACACTCTTACACTAAACTCACACTCCTAGACTAAACTCACATTGCTAAACCAAACTCACACTGTGAGACAAAACTCACACTACTAGACTAAACTCACACTGTTTGACTAAATTCACACTGTTAAACTAGGCTCAATCTGCGAGACAAAACTCACACTGTTAAACTAAACTCACACTGCTAGACCAAACTCATACTTCTAGACTAAACTCACACTGTTAGACTAAACTCACACTGCTAGACTAAACTCACACTGCTAGACTAAACTCACACTGTTAGACTAAACTCACACTGCTAGACTAAACTCACTGTTTGACTAAACTCACACTGTTAGACTAAACTCACACTGTTAGAATAAACTCACACTGTTAGACCAAACTTACACTGCTAGACTAAACTCACACTGTTAGACTAAACTTACACTGACTAAACTCACACTGTTTGACTAAACTCACACTCCTAGACTAAACTCACACTATTAGACTAAACTCACACTGCTAGAATAAACTCACACTGTATGAGTAAACTCACACTGCTAGAGTAAACTCACACTGTTAGACCAAACTCACTCTGCTAGACTAAACTCACACTGTTAGACTAAACTCACACTGTATGAGTAAACTCACACTGCTAGACTAAACTCACACTGTTAGACCAAACTCACACTGCTAGACTAAACTCACACTGTTAGACTAAACTCACACTGTTAGACGAAACACACTGTTAGACTAAACTCACACTGCTAGACTAAACTCACACTGTTAGACGAAACTCACACTGTTAGACTAAACTCACACTGTTAGACTAAACTCACACTGTTAGATGAAACACTGTTTGACTAAACTCACACTGTTACTAAACTCACACTGCTACACTAAACTCACACTGTTAGACTAAACTCACACTGCTAGACTAAACTCACACTGTATGAGTAAACTCACACTGAGACTAAACTCACATTGTTAGACCAAACTCATACTGCTAGACTAAACTTACACTGTTAGACTAAACTCACACTGTATGAGTAAACTCACACTGTAGACTAAACTCACACTATTAGACCAAACTCACACTGTAGACTAAACTCACACTGTTAGACTAAACTCACACTGTTAGACTGTTAGACTACTCACACTGTTACTGTTACTAAACTCACACTGTTAGATGTTAGATGAAACACTGTTTGACTAAACTCACACTGCTACACTAAACTGACGCTGTTAGACTAAACTGACACTGTTAGACTAAGCTCACACTGCTAGACTAAACTCACACTGTATGAGTAAACTCACACTGTTAGACTAAACTCAAACTGTTAGACTAAACTCACACTGTTAGACTAAGACTCACACTGCTAGACTAAACTCACACTGTTAGACTCAAACTCACTCTGTTAGACCAAACTCACACTGCTAGACTAAACTCACACTGTTAGACTAAACTCACACTGCTAGACTAAACTCACCTGCTAGACTAAACTCACACTGCTAGACTAAACTCACGCTGTTGGAGCCAAAAACTCACACTGCTAGACTAAACTCACTGTTCACACTGTTAAACTCACACTGAGACTAAACTCACACTAGACTAAACTCACACTGCTAGACTAAACTCACACTGCTAGACTAAACTCACACTGCTAGACTAAACTCACACTGTTAGACTAAGCTCACACTGCTAGACTAAACTAACACTGTTAGACTAAACTCACACTGCTAGACTAAACTCACACTCATAGACTAAACTTACACTGCCAAACTAAACTCACACTGTTAGACTAGACTCACACTGTTAGACTAGGCTCACACTGCGAGACAAAACTCACTGCTAGACTAAACTCACACTGATAGACTAAACTCACACTGCAAGACTAAACTCACACTGCTAGACTAAACTCACACTGCTAGACCAAACTCACACTGCTAGACCAAACTCACACTGCTAGAACAAACTCACACTGCTAGACCAAACTCACCCTGCTAGACTAAACTCACACTGCTAGACTAAACTCACACTGCTATACTAAACTCACACTGCTAGACTAAACTCACACTGTTAGACTAAACTCACACTGTTAGACTAAGCTCACACTGTTAGACTAAACTCACACTGTTAGTCTAAACTCACACTGTTAGAATAAACTCACCCTGCTAGACTAAACTCACACTGTTAGACTAAACTCACACTGTTAGACTAGCTCACACACTGCCTGAGCTAAGCTCACACTGTTAGGCTAAACTCACACTGCTAGACTAAACTCACACTGCTAGACTAAACTCACACTGCTGAATAGCTCACACTGTTGGGCTAAACTCACACTGTTAGACTAGGCTCACACTGTGAGACAATAAAACTCTTTTCTTTAGACTAAACTCACACTGCTAGACTAAACTCACACTGTTAGACTAAACTCACACTGCTAGACTAAACTCACACTGCTAGACTAAACTCACACTGTTAGACTAAACTCACACTGCTAAACCATACTTACACTGCTAGACTAAATTCACACTGCTAGACTAAACTGACACTGTTAGACTAGACTCACACTGTTAGATTAGGCTCACACTGCTAGACTAAACTCACACTGTTAGACTAAACTCACACTGCTAGACTAAACTCACACTGCTAGACTAAACTCACACTGTTAGACTAAACTCACACTGCTAAACCAAACTCACACTGTGAGACAAAACTCACACTGCTAGACTAAACTCACACTGTTTGACTAAATTCACACTTAAACTAGGCTCAATCTGCGAGACAAAACTCACACTGTTAAACTAAACTCACACTGCTAGACCAAACTCATACTGCTAGACTAAACTCACACTGTTAGACCAAACTCACACTGCTAGACTAAACTCACACTGCTAGACTAAACTCACACTGTTAGACTAAACTCACACTGCTAGACTAAACTCACTGTTTGACTAAACTAACACTGTTAGACTAAACTCACACTGTTAGACTAAACTCACACTGTTAGACCAAACTCACACTGCTAGACTAAACTCACACTGTTAGACTAAACTTACACTGACTAAACTCACACTGTTTGACTAAACTCACACTCCTAGACTAAACTCACACTATTAGACTAAACTCACACAGCTAGACTAAACTCACACTGTATGAGGAAACTCACACTGCTAGACTAAACTTACACTGTTAGACCAAACTCTCACTGCTAGACTAACCTCACACTGTTAGACTAAACTCACACTGTATGAGTAAACTCACACTGCTAGACTAAACTCACACTGTTAGACCAAACTCACACTGCTAGACTAAACTCACACTGTTAGACTAAACTCACACTGTTAGACGAAACACACTGTTAGACTAAACTTACACTGCTAGACTAAACTCACACTGTTAGACGAAACTCACACTGTTTGACTAAACTCACACTGTTAGACTAAACTCACACTGTTAGATGAAACACTGTTTGACTAAACTCACACTGCTACACTAAACTCACACTGTTAGACTAAACTGACACTGTTAGACTAAGCTCACACTGATAGACTAAACTCACACTGCTAGAATAAACTCACACTGTTAGACTAAACTCACACTGCTAGACTAAACTCACACTGCTAGACTAAACTCACACTGCTAGACTAAACTCACACTGTATGAGTAAACTCACACTGTTAGACTAAACTCACACTGTTAGACCAAACTCACACTGTTAGACTAAACTCACACTGTTAGACTAAACTCACACTGTTAGAGTAAACTCACACTGTTAGACTCACACTGTTAGACGAAACTCACACTGTTAGACTAAACTCACACTGTTAGACTAAACTCACACTGTTAGATGAAACACTGTTTGACTAAACTCACACTGGTACACTAAACTCACACTGTTAGACTAAACTGACACTGTTAGACTAAGCTCACACTGCTAGACTAAACTCACACTGCTAGAATAAACTCACACTGTTAGACTAAACTCATACTGCTAGACTAAACTCACACTGTTAGACTAAACTCACACTGCTAGACTAAACTCACACTGTATGAGTAAACTCACACTCTTAGACTAAACTCACACTGTTAGACCAAAATCACACTGCTAGAATAAACTCACACTGTTAGACTAAACTCACACTGTTAGACTAAACTCACACTGTTAGACTAAACTCACACTGTTAGACTAAACACACACTGTTAGACTAAACTCACACTGCTTGACTAAACTCACCCTGCTAGACTAAACTCACACTGTTAGACTAAACTCACACTGTTAGACTAAACTCACACTGTTAGACTAAACTCACACTGCTAGACTAAACTCACCCTGCTAGACTAAACTCACACTGTTAGACTAAACTCACACTGTTAGACTAAACTCACATTGTTAGACTAAACTCACACTGCTAGACTAAACTCACACTGTATGAGTAAACTCACACTGTTAGACCAAACTCACACTGTTAGACCAAACTCACACTGCTAGACTAAACTCACACTGTATGAGTAAACTCACACTGCAAGACTAAACTCACACTGTTAGACCAAAGTCACACTGCTAGACTAAACTCACACTGTTAGACTAAACTCACACTGTTAGACGAAACACACTGTTAGACTAAACTTACACTGCTAGACTAAACTCACACTGTTAGACAAAACTCACTGCTAGACTAAACTCACACTGCTAGACTAAACTCACACTGCTAGACTAAACTTTCACTGTTAGACTAAACTCACACACTGTTAGACTAGGGTCACACTGCGAGACAAAACTCACCACTGAGCTAAAATCACACTGCAGACTAAACTCACACTGTTAAGACTAAACTCACACTATTAGACTAAACTCACACTGCTAGACTAAACTCACACTGTTAGACTAGACTCACACTGTTAGACTAGGCTCACACTGCTAGACTAAACTCACACTCTTAGACTAAACTTACACTGTTAGACTAAACTCACACTGCTAAACCAAACTCACACTGTGAGACAAAACTCACACTGCTAGACTAAACTCACACTGTTTGACTAAATTCACATTGTTAGACTAGGCTCACTCTGCGAGACAAAACTCACACTGTTAGACTAAACTTACACTGCTAGACCAAACTCATACTGGTAGACTAAACTCACACTGTTAGACTAAACTCACACTGCTAGACTAAACTCACACTGCTAGACTAAATTCACACTGTTAGACTAAACTCACACTGCTAGACTAAACTCACTGTTTGACTAAACTCACTCTGTTAGACTAAACTCACACTGTTAGACTAAACTCACACTGTTAGACCAAACTCACACTGCTATACTAAACTCACACTGTTAGACTAAACTTACACTGACTAAACTCACACTGTTTGACTAAACTCACATTGTTGGACTAAGCTCACACTGTTAGACCAAACTCACACTGCTAGACTAAACTCACACTGTTAGACTAAACTCACACTGTTAGACTAAACTCACACTGTTAGACTAAACTCACACTATTAGACCAAACTCCCACTGCTAGACTAAACTCACACTGTTAGGCTAAGCTCACACTGCTAGACTAAACTCACACTGCTTCAGACTAAGCTCACACTGTGGGCTAAGCTCACTCTGCTGGAGCTAAACTCCGCTGTTAGACTAGAATTCACACTGCTGGACTAAACTCACACTGTTGAGCTAAACTCACTCTGCTGAACTAAGCTCTGTGCTGTTGACTAAATTCCACACTGCAGACTAAACTCTGCTGTTGGTCAAGCTCACACTGCTACACTAAACTCACACTGTTAGACTAAACTCACGCCTTCAGAGCTAAACTCACGCTGTTGGGCTAAACTCACACTGCTAGACTAAACTCACACTGTTAGACTAAACTCACACTGTTAGAGCTAGGCCCACACTGCTAGACTAAACTCACACTGCTAGACTAAACTCACACTGTTGAACCAAGCTCACGCATTGAATAAACTCACACTGTTGGAGCTAGGCTCACTTTACTACTGGGCTAAACTCACACTGTTAGACTAAACTCACACTGCTAGACTAAGCTCACACTGTTAGACCAAACTCACACTGTTAGACCAAACTCACACTGCTAGACTAAACTCACACTGCTAGACTAAACTCACACTGTTAGACTAAACTCACACTGCTAGACTAAACTCACACTGTTAGACTAAACTCACACTGCTAGACTAAACTCACACTATTAGACTAAACTCACACTGCAAGACTAAGATCACACTGCTAGACTAAAGTCACACTGTTAGACTAAACTCACACTGTTAGACTAAGCTCACACTGCTAGACTAAACTCACACTGCTAGACTAAACTCACACTGTTAGACTAAACTCACACTGCTAGACTAAACTCACACTGCTAGACTAAACTCACACTGTTAAACTAAACTCACACTGTTAGACTAAACTCACACTGCTAAACTGACACTGTTAGACTAGGCTCACACTGCGAGACAAAACTCACACTGCTAGACTAAACACACACTGTTAGAATAAACTCACACTGCTAGACCAATCTCACACTGCTAGACCAAACTCACACTGCTAGACCAAACTCACACTGCTAGACTAAACTCACACTGCTAGACTAAACTCACACTGCTAGACTAAACTCACACTGCTGGACTAAACTCACACTGTTAGACTAAACTCACACTGTTAGACTAGGCTCTGCGAGACAAAACTCACACTGCTAGACTAAGCTTTTGCTGTTAGACTAAACTCACACTGCTGGAGCCAAACTCCACACTGCTGAACTGAACTAACACTTAACTGGAGCTAAACTCACACTGTTTGACTAAACTTACACTGTTGAATAAACTCACTGGTTACCAAGCTCACACTGGTTGCAAATCGCACTGCTAGACTAAACTCACACTGCTGAACTAAACTGCACTGCTGAACCGAACTCTGCACTGCTGAGCCAAACTCACACTGTATGAGTAAATTCACACTGTTAGACTAAACTCACACTGTTAGAACAAACTCACACTGATAGACTAAACTCACACTGTTAGACTAAACTCACACTGTTAGACTAAACTCACATTGCTAGACTAAACTCACACTGCTAGACTAAACTCACACTGCTAGACTAAACTCACACTGTATGAGTAAACTCACACTGTATGAGTAAACTCACACTGTTAGACTAAACTCACATTGTTAGAACAAACTCACACTACTAGACTAAACTCACGCTGTTAGACTAAACTCCCACTGTTAGACTAAACTCACACTGTATGAGTAAACTCACACTGTTAGACTAAACTCACACTGTTAGACCCAACTCACACTGCTAGACTAAACTCACACTGTTAGACTAAACTCACACTGTTAGACTAAGCTCACACTGTTAGACCAAACTCACACTGTTAGACCAAACTCACACTGCTAGACTAAACTCACACTGCTAGACTAAACTCACACTGTTAGACTAAACTCACACTGCTAGACTAAACTCACACTGCTAGACTAAACTCACACTGCTAGACTAAACTCACACTGTTAGACTAAACTCACACTGTTAGACTAGGCTCATACTGCGAGACAAAACTCACTGCTAGACTAAAATCACACTGTTAGACTAAACTCACACTGCTAGACTAAACTCACACTGCTAGACTAAACTCACACTGTTAGACTAGACTCACACTGTTAGACTAGGCTCACACTGCTAGACTAAACTCACACTCTTAGACTAAACTCACACTGCTAAACCAAACTCACACTGTGAGACAAAACTCACACTGCTAGACTAAACTCACACTGTTTGACTAAATTCACATTGTTAGACTAGGCTCACTCTGCGAGACAAAACTCACACTGTTAGACTAAACTCACACTGCTAGACCAAACTCATACTGCTAGACTAAACTCACACTGTTAGACTAAACTCACACTGCTAGACTAAACTCACACTGCTAGACTAAATTCACACTGTTAGACTAAACTCACACTGCTAGACTAAACTCACTGTTTGACTAAACTCACACTGTTAGACTAAACTCACACTGTTAGACTAAACTCACACTGTTAGACCAAACTCACACTGTTATACTAAACTCACACTGTTAAACTAAACTTACACTGACTAAACTCACACTGTTTGACTAAACTCACATTGTTAGACTAAGCTCACACTGTTAGACCAAACTCACACTGCTAGACTAAACTCACACTGTTAGACTAAACTCACACTGTTAGACTAAACTCACACTATTAGACTAAACTCACACTGTTAGACCAAACTCCCACTGCTAGACTAAGCTCACACTGTTAGGTTAAGCTCACACTGCTAGACTAAACTCACACTGCTAGACTAAACTCACACTGTTAGACTAAACTCACTCTGCTAGACTAAACTCACGCTGTTAGACTAAATTCACACTGCAAGACTAAACTCACACTGTTAGTCCAAACTCACACTGCTACACTAAACTCACACTGTTAGGCTAAACTCAAACTGCTAGACTAAACTCACGCTGTTAGACTAAACTCACACTGCTAAACTAAACACACACTGTTAGACTAAACTCACACTGTTAGACTAGGCTTACACTGCTAGACTAAACTCACACTGCTAGACTAAACTCACACTGTTAGACCAAACTCACACTGTTAGACTAAACTCACACTGTTAGACTAGGTTCACACTACTAGACTAAACTCACACTGCTAGACTAAACTCACACTGTTAGACCAAACTCACACTGTTAGACCAAACTCACACTGCTAGACTAAACTCACACTGTTAGACTAAACTCACACTGCTAGACTAAACTCACACTGTTAGACTAAACTCACACTGTTAGACTAGGCTCACACTGCTAGACTAAACTCGCACTGCTAGACTAAACTCACACTGTTAGACTAAACTCACACTGTTAGACTAAGCTCACACTGCTAGACTAAACAGACACTGTTAGACTAAACTCACACTGTTAGACTAAGCTCACACTGCTAGACTAAACTCACACTGCTAGACTAAACTCACACTGTTAGACTAAACTCACACTGCTAGACTAAACTCACACTGCTAGACTAAACTCACACTGTTAAACTAAACTCACACTGTTAGACTAAACTCACACTGCTAAACTGACACTGTTAGACTAGGCTCACACTGCGAGACAAAACTCACACTGCTAGACTAAACACACACTGTTAGAATAAACTCACACTGCTAGACCAATCTCACACTGCTAGACCAAACTCACACTGCTAGACCAAACTCACACTGCTAGACTAAACTCACACTGCTAGACTAAACTCACACTGCTAGACTAAACTCACACTGCTAGACTAAACTCATACTGTTAGACGAAATTCACACTGTTAGACTAAACCTCACACTGCTAGACTAAACTCACACTGTATGAGTAAACTCACACTGTTAGACTAAACTCACACTGTTAGACCAAACTCACACTGTTAGACTAAACTCACACTGTTAGACTAAACTCACACTGTTAGACTAAACTCACACTGTTAGACTAAACTCACACTGCTATACTAAACTCACCCTGCTAGACTAAACTGACACTGTTAGACTAAACTCACACTGTAAGACTAAACTCACACTGCTACACTAAACTCGCACTGTTAGACTAAACTCACACTGCTAGAATAAACTCACACTGTTAGACTAAACTCACACTGTTAGACTAAACTCACACTGCTAGGCTAAACTCACACTGTTAGACTAAACTCACACTGTTAGACTAGGCTCACACTGCTAGACTAAACTCACACTTTTAGACCAAACTCACACTGCTAGACTAAACTCACACTGTTAGACTAAACTCACACTGTTGGGCTAAACTCACACTCTTTAGACTAAACTCCACACTGTGTAGAGTAAGCTCACACTGTTGGACTCAACTCACACTGTTGGAGCCCAAACTCCTGCTAGACTAAACTCACACTGTTAGACTAAACTCACACTGTTAGACTAAACTAACACTGTTAGACTAAACTCACACTGCTAGACAAAACTCACACTGTTAGACTAAACTCACACTGCTAGACTAAACTCACACTGTTAGACTAAACTCACACTGCTAGACTAAACTCACACTATTAGACCAAAATCACACTGCTAGACTAAACTCACACTATTAGACTAAACTCACACTGTTAGACTAAACTCACACTGTTAGACTAAACTCACACTGTTAGACTAAACACACACTGTTAGACTAAACTCACACTGCTTGACTAAACTCACCCTGCTAGACTAAACTCACACTGTTAGACTAAACTCACACTGTTAGACTAAACTCACACTGTTAGAATAAACTCACACTGCTAGACCAAACTCACACTGCTGGACCAAACTCACACTGCTAGACCAAACTCACACTGCTAGACTAAACTCAAAATGCTAGACTAAACTCACACTGCTAGACTAAACTCACACTGTATGAGTAAACTCACACTGTTAGACTAAACTCACCTGTAGAATAAACTCACACTGCTAGACCAGAAGCTGGCACTGTTAGATAAGCTCACACTACTAGACTAAACTCACACTGCTAGAATAAACTCACACTGTTGGAGCTAAACTCATACTGCTAGACTAAACTCACACTGCTAGACTAAACTCATACTGCTAGACTAAACTCACACTGCTAGACTAAACTCACACTGCTAGACTAAACTCACGCTGCTAGAATAAACTCACACTGCTAGACTAAACTCATACTGCTAGACTAAACTCACACTGCTAGACTAAACTCACACTGCTAGACTAAACTCACGCTGCTAGAATAAACTCACACTGCTAGACTAAACTCATACTGCTAGACTAAACTCACACTGCTAGACTAAACTCACACTGCTAGACTAAACTCACGCTGCTAGAATAAACTCACACTGCTAGACTAAACTCATACTGCTAGACTAAACTCACACTGCTAGACTAAACTCACACTGCTAGACTAAACTCACGCTGCTAGAATAAACTCACACTGCTAGACTAAACTCACACTGTTAGACTAAACTCACACTGCTAGACTAAACTCACACTGTATGAGTAAACTCACACTGCTAGACTAAACTCACATTGTTAGACCAAACTCACACTGCTAGACTAAACTCACACTGTTAGACTAAACTCACACTGTATGAGTAAACTCACACTACTAGACTAAACTCACACTGTTAGACCAAACTCACACTGCCAGACTAAACTCACACTGTTAGACTAAACTCACACTGTTAGACGAAACACACTGTTAGACTAAACTCACACTGCTAGACTAAACTCACACTGTTAGACGAAACTCACACTGTTAGACTAAACTCACACTGTTAGACTAAACTCACACTTTGTTAGATGAAACACTGTTTGACTAAACTCACCTGCTACACTAAACTCACTGTTGGAGCTAAACTGAGCACTGTTAAGATAAGCTCACACTGCTAGACTAAACTCACACTGCTGGGCAAACTCACACTGTTAGACTAAACTCACACTGCTAGACTAAACTCACCCTGCTAGACTAAACTCACACTGTTAGACTAAACTCACACTGTTAGACAAAACTCACACTGCTACACTAAACTCGCAATGTTAGACTAAACTCACACTGCTAGACTAAACTCACACTGTTAGACTAAACTCACACTGCTAGGCTAAACTCACACTGTTAGACTAAACTCACACTGTTAGACTAGGCTCACACTGCTAGAGTAAACTCACACTGTTAGACCAAACTCACACTGCTAGACTAAACTCACACTGTTAGACTAAACTCACACTGCTAGACTAAACTCACACTGTTAGAATAAACTCACACTGTTAGACTAGGCTCACACTGCTAGACTAAACTCACACTGCTAGACTAAACTCACACTGTTAGACTAAACTCACACTGTTAGACTAAGCTCACATTGCTAGACTAAACTCACACTGTTAGACTAAGCTCACATTGCTAGATTAAACTCACACTGCTAGAATAAACTCACACTGTATGAGTAAATTCACACTGTTAGACTAAACTCACACTGTTAGAACAAACTCACACTGATAGACTAAACTCACACTGTTAGACTAAACTCACACTGTTAGACTAAACTCACATTGCTAGACTAAACTCACACTGCTAGACTAAACTCACACTGCTAGACTAAACTCACACTGTATGAGTAAACTCACACTGTATGAGTAAACTCACACTGTTAGACTAAACTCACATTGTTAGAACAAACTCACACTACTAGACTAAACTCACGCTGTTAGACTAAACTCCCACTGTTAGACTAAACTCACACTGTATGAGTAAACTCACACTGTTAGACTAAACTCACACTGTTAGACCCAACTCACACTGCTAGACTAAACTCACACTGTTAGACTAAACTCACACTGTTAGACTAAGCTCACACTGTTAGACCAAACTCACACTGTTAGACCAAACTCACACTGCTAGACTAAACTCACACTGCTAGACTAAACTCACACTGTTAGACTAAACTCACACTGCTAGACTAAACTCACACTGTATGAGTAAACTCACACTGTTAGACTAAACTCACACTGTTATACTAAATTCACACTGTATGAGTAAACTCACACTGCTAGACTAAACTCACACTGTTAGACCAAACTCACACTGCTAGACTAAACTCACACTGTTAGACTAAACTCACACTGTTAGACGAAACACACTGTTAGACTAAACTCACACTGCTAGTCTAAACTCACACTGTTAAACGAAACTCACACTGTTAGACTAAACTCACACTGTTAGACTAAACTCACACTGTTAGATGAAACACTGTTTGACTAAACTCACACTGCTACACTAAACTCACACTGTTAGACTAAACTGACACTGTTAGACTAAGCTCACACTGCTAGACTAAACTCACACTGCTAGAATAAACTCACACTGTTAGACTAAACTCACACTGCTAGACTAAACTCACACTGTTAGACTAAACTCACACTGCTAGACTAAACTCACACTGTATGAGTAAACTCACACTGTTAGACTAAACTCACACTCTTAGACCAAACTCACACTGTTAGACTAAACTCACACTGTTAGACTAAACTCACACTGTTAGACTAAACTCACACTGTTAGACTAAACTCACACTGTTAGACTAAACTCACACTACTAGACTAAACTCACCCTGCTAGACTAAACTCACACTGTTAGATTAAACTCACACTGTTAGACTAAACTCACACTGTTAGACTAAACTCACACTGCT
>NW_024756821.1:0-10404 GCF_018991925.1 Homarus americanus
ACACTCGACCAGTGCATCACCCACCACCAGCCTGAATAAGGACCTACACTGTAATATAAGCAAACACTCGACCAGTGCATCACCCATCACCAGCCTGGATAAGGACCTACACTGTAATATAAGCAAACACTCGACCAGTGCATCACCCACCACCAGCTTGAATAAAGACCTACACTGTAATATAAACAAACACTCGACCAGTGCATCACCCACCACCAGCCTGAATAAGGACCTACACTGTAATATAAACAAACACTCGACCAGTGCATCACCCACCACCAGCTCGACAAGGACCTACACCGTAATATAAATGAAACACTGACCAGTGCATCACTCACCACCAGCCTGAATAAGGACCTACACTGTAATATAAACAAACACTCGACCAGTGCATCACCCACCACCAGCCTGGATAAGGACCTACACTGTAATATAAACTAACACTCGACCAGTGCATCACCCACCACCAGCCTGGATAAGGACCTACACTGTAATATAAACAAACACTCGACTAGTGCATCACCCACCACCAGCCTGAATAAGGACCTACACTGTAATATAAACTAACACTCGACCAGTGCATCACCCACCACCAGCCTGGATAAGGACCTACACTGTAATATAAACAAACACTCGACCAGTGCATCACCCACCACCATCCTGGATAAGGACCTACACTGTAATATAAACTAACACTCGACCAGTGCATCACCCACCACCAGCGCCTGAACAAGGACCTACACTGTAATATAAACAAACACTGACCCGCATCACCCACCACCAGCCTGCCAACAAGGACCCACACTGTAATATAAACAAAACACTGACCAGTGCATCACCCACCACCAGCCTGGAACACAAGGACCTACACTGTAATATAAACAACACTCGACCAGTGCATCACCCACCACCAGCCTGAACAAGGACCTACACTGTAATATAAACAAACACTGACCAGTGTATCACCCACCAACAGCCTGAACAATGACCTACACTGTAATATAAACAACACTGACCAGTGCATCACCAATTACCAGCCCAGAATAAGGACCTACACTGTAATATAAACAAACACTCGACCAGTGCATCACCCACCACCAGCCTGGATAAGGACCTACACTGTAATATAAACAAACACTCGACCAGTGCATCACCCATCACCAGCCTGGACAAGGACCTACACTGTAATATAAACAAACACTCGACCAGTGCATCACCCATCACCAGCCTGGATAAGGACCTACACTGTAATATAAACAAACACTCGAACAGTGCATCACCCACCACCAGCCTGGATAAGGACCTACACTGTAATATAAACAAACACTCGACCAGTGCGTCACCCACCACCAGCCTGGATAAGGACCTACACTGTAATATAAACAAACACTCGACCAGTGCGTCACCCACCACCATCCTGGATAAGGACCTACACTGTAATATAAACAAACACTCGACCAGTGCATCACCCACCACCAGCCTGGACAAGGACCTACACTGTAATATAAACAAACACTCGACCAGTCACTTGGTAAATATAACATTCAGAACTGCCCAGTCCTCATTACTGAGGTGTTCTGTCTGTGATGATAACAAGTGACCGAGCTGTTCGGACCACGTCTCCAGCACCACGTGTTCTGTCTTCAAGTTATATATATATTACGGTAAAGAGGGATAATCGTCGACTAAGCTTTAAAAAACATTATTATGGTCCAATTCTTTAAACCTGCTGGAGGATTGTCTTGTACTGTGGGCTGCTGGCATCACTTATGCTTATAGAAATCGTTCAGTCTGCCAGTGATGGACTTAGCTTGTGATATACTGGAGTGAATATAAAGAGGACTGCAGTAGTGAGTTTGATCTCCACCTTCGAGATGCCTTCAGAGAGAACAGAATAACTTGTATGTGTAGTTCTACCTTAAGGCAAGTCTCAGATTATAAGAAATGTGTTCTAAAGGTTTATCTCAGGGTATTAAAGAAGACAACCCTCCTAGTCCTCTCATAACACAATGCTCCATTAAAACAGCTTTATCATTACCAGTGAAGATCTTCTCCATTAAGACCATTACTAAGTATGTTGTATGTAGGTAAAAGTTTCTGAGTAAATCTTACCAGAACGAACCAGAGGATAAGTAGCGCCCATTAAATTATTCTTAAATATACTACTTTGTTTCCTTAGTTTTCTGAAATAATCCCATACGAGTTGTTTTAACCGTCATGGAGGAGATGAGCGAGTCAGCTGGGAACAGTTGTGTATATTAACCTTCAAGTCTTGGTGAGCCACTTATCAATATGAAAGTTATTGCCTCTTGAGAAATCTCATTTTTGTGGTGTTAGATAATACCACAGTTAGATGAGCAGATTACCGTGGCTGGCACTTTTATTCTCAGAAAGATATTTTGACTATATTATTTATTTTTAACCAGTCACCATTAATACTGGTAGGGAGGGAGTTTGGTTCACTCAACCCAAACTGTAATGTCTTTTAGTTCAACAATTCAATTAGTTACACTACATAATGGACAACATGTAAGATACAGACACTGGTCCATTTAGATTCGGTTCGCATGGTTTAATTTCTGATTAAACTGACAGAGATTTAAAGAAGGTGTTCCCTTTGTCGTTGATACACAACCCAGCTCTCAACAGCGGCTTTAAACCTGTTCGATGAATTGTGTGACATAATCTCTCTGTCTTGTAAGCAAATATTTCTACGTGATATATGATATTCTTGGATGAGTTACTTTCCTTCACACTAACTAGTTGGATTTTTCTTCAGGAATAATTTCTTGTGTTAGAATGTTGCGCAGGTTTGATTCTCGTGTTGAGAGGACAATTGATCTTTTAAGTAAATGATCAAACTGTCCATCATATTCTCATTTGCATCCGTCTCAGCTTTACTGAATTTATTGTTCACTGTCAAAGTTACCAGTGATACCTGTACTACTATCCTGTGAGCAGTTGATCATTATTTGTTCCAACACATATCCGCCCCAACAGCTCTGAATATGTCTTGGGGTTTAATCACAACAAACACTCCAGCAAGGCAACACTAGCGAAGATCTGGTCAACGTCTGGAAACTTTCTCGTGTCCTCACCACCTCAGGTAATTCCTTCTACCAAAGACAACAAACAGTGGAAGGATAACTTGAACAGTATAAAGGTGAGGTCCAGTTCCCCTCTCATCCGGTTCTCCAGCGACGACTCCAGTTGCTTGCAGTTGTCCCAATAGACGCAGGTAAGATAGCCTTCATGACCATCCACCCACAACAAACTTTCATTTGATCTTCATAATGCCAAGTTTCTTGATAAAATATGTGACATAACAACATCATTAATGAGCAAATATGGTGACAGTCTGTGACGGCCTCTGAAGTTGTTGCCAGGATCCCCTCAGCCGACTGACTATAATGGAACAGGAGGATCAAATAACTTTAATATTCTGTAATAAACAAAACAAAAACTATATAATTTATATATTTTTTACTTATTTTACCAGCCTTTAATTTACTAGATTCGACTCGACAGTCTTCCAGCCGACTCATGCATTTTCCAGGTAATTTCGGGTCACTACAATACACCTATTGCAGTAACGTCACGTAACCAATGTTTACAACTCGCGCCAGCCATTGTGAGAGGAAACCAGCGGCGGACTCACACGCTCAACACAATGTTGGTTCCAAGTTGTTCACAATATTTCGGCGGCCTGAATGTAAGAGATAAAGTTAGTTATCTCAGACAATAATCACTGGCAAGCATAAAGGACAATCTACACACCAGGGGACGGACACTCAACACACCTCGTAAGTTACACACTCGGCGACCTTGTAACCGACTTACAGTATTCAAACTTACACACAGTGATGGTGTAAGGTTATTGTAACTCGATTGTAGAATAAGCCTTCCTGCGGGCCAGTCAGCGAGGAAAACATATTTTCCTGACGAGAACTCACTTACAAAACTACAAAAAAGTTAAATTATTTATCTAAAATGTGCTTACTTAATATATGTCGCATAAATTTTAGTGACGATGTACTGCCAGTGAAATTTGGCTCTATCCATTTTAAGTTTTATAGTCCAGAAAATCGCCCGTTCATATTTCCAGACGAAAACTCACAAAATCTACTGCAATGTTGAATAAATTATCTTAAATGTGCTTACCTGACTAGTACCATCGTTTGTAAGATGAGATGACTCCAGCAGCTGAACGAGCATGTACTCGCCAGTAAAACAAAACACAAGTCTCTTGAAAATTTCATAATATTGACTATAAAACCATTGAAGAAAAAACAAGTATATAAACTTAGCATTATGTTTTTCTTTGTTCAATAATAGTTTTTACTGTAAATATGCAATAACACAAACAAATGAAGGGGGTAACGAAGATCAGCTGGTAGCCATATCTACAAATTCCAATATTATTAGTTCGTTTTTCCGCCGCCCCTCTCCGTCGTGCGCTGCAGTGCGGGGTCCCTCGCGTTTAAAACTATGGTTGTCGACACATCGACCCCCGTCAAGGGAAGAGGGTGATACTCCGGGCGTCACTCTCATCAACATACACCTGTCAGTACTGGTTGGGGGCGAGAGGGTGTCTACCCCAATTCCTTCATGATAATCACTTCCCACTGTAGGTTAGGTATATAAGCTACTGTGCCGAGTAGCATTCATATATATTATCACGTGGCAACACTGCACGTGTTATGTGGCAACATTGCCCCGAGGCTGCCATATGGCAAGGCGCCTCAGTCTGACCGTGTGAGCTGTGCTTGGCACATGCTGGTCACCGCTTGTATTTCTCTCATCCACAATAAACGAACTCAGTGTTACTCAGTGTTTCCCTAGCCATCACTGCATTCTTCAGGGCACACCAGTAACCTTCACACACACAATTATATAATTATAGACGCATTGCATTGGCATGATAACCAATCACCACTACGCGCTAAATACATGACCGTGCCGGCTAATTTTTTATTTTATTTTATTTAACATGCTCCATGTTGTTCCACATTATTCTGCAATGATGTGTTATATTTACTATTATATAATCTAGTCACTCACCGTGCTGTTGGTTAAGTTTTAACTGCCATATTTGTCTGGCCATCTATTTCTTCATTTAGTAGCCGTAACAAGCATTCTTTTGTTCTCTAACGACCATCTGCATCATTAAACAACCCACCAGCTGTAGGTCGCACCAAGTGAAAAAGATTCATATATATAGAGGTCAGCCAACCGACAGAGGGTAGTCATTCAGTTCACATTGTTTTGAGTGACACTTGTCACCTGTTACTTATACTTAAATTTATTCCTGTAGTGTTCCTGTCGCCACCAATATGGTATCTCAATGCGAGTACCTATTCTTGTCTCTTATGTGTCCATCAGTGCTTGGTTAGTTACATTTAAGTAATTTAGTGTTATTTCACGTTAGTTAATTTCAGTGTTAGTTTTTACATGTTTATGCAGTGTTAACTTAATCCAATGCTTTATTTTTATTCTTTTGAGGTTTCGATGTTTAGTATCATTTGTGTCTTAAAAGTTTCGATTGTGAATCAATTTGTTGTGACAGCCTACGAGGCTCCTTGTTGTATTAATATTTAATTTAATTATATTCTTAAAGGTTTACTTTATTTACTTTTATTCCCTTTTAATTTACTTCACTTACTTTTTGTTTGGTTATGCCTAGAACCTTGGATATTAAAGTAAATTAAGAGACGGCGTAACAGCTTTGGCGACTTTGCCAGGATTCGCTAACGACCTTTTGACACTTGTGATATTCTGTTGTGTTTTATTTATTTTTTATTTACTAGCCATCATGGTTATCATTAGCCAAGATGATGTGGCTGCATTTATATCAGGTAGTCCTTCCGTTGAGGAAATTTCAAAATTAAGTGCACATGAATTAAGATTAATTTGCGGGTATTATGGTATGGAAATTTCTAGCAGCGCCAGTAAGGTAAAATTGTTTAACGCGGTAAGTAGTCAGCTGTTAGGCGATAGTGTTGATGTTAGTTTAAGAGAAGACCACGGTGAAGCTACTCAAGTTAACGTAGTTGAGTCACGGTCAGTGACTGATGAATTACGCCTTCTCGAGTCACAAATAAAATTGAAAGAGGCCGAAGCTATAGCGAGAAGAGTTGTAATACGTCAGGCGGAGGCTGAAGCTAAGGCGAAAGAGGTTGGAATACGTCAGGCTGAAGCTATAGCGAAAGCAGCTGAAGCTAAAGCGAAAGAATCAGATTCAGAAAACTTGCGACTGCGTATACAGCTCGGTCAGAGTAACCCTTCTAACACCGATGGCCTCAACCCCAGATCTAGTTTTCCTCATTTCGATCCAGCACGTGCTGCTAGGCTAATGCCCACGTTTTCAGAGGAAACAGTTGATGAGTTTTTCATTGCTTTCGAGAGACTTGCTACCACTTTAAAGTGGCCTATAGAGTTTTGGCCCATTTTGCTTCAGCAGGCGTTTACAGGTAAGGCTCTGTGTTTTTTCGTCTCTTACAGACAGTGACGCTAAGGATTACTTGTGTATTAAGGAGGAAGTTTTAAAGGCTTATGCCCTTGTTCCTGAAGCGTACAGACAACGCTTTCGTGGCCTCCGTAAGAAGGCAGAGCAGACCCACCTTGAATTTGCTAGGAGTAAAAGAGCGGTATTCTCAAAGTGGTTACACTCCAAGGAAGTGAGTGATTTTGACTCCCTGATTGAGTTAATGCTCACAGAGGAATTTTTGAGAACCATCGACGAAGAGGTTATCTTATACTTGTTAGATAGGGAATTTAGTACTATCGAAGAGGCTGCTAAGCTTGCTGATGGATATGTTTTGAGGCATGGTACGACTAACAAAGATGTTATGCCCCAACAGGTTCAAAGGACTTTTAATCCCCCTCTCCACAGAGCGAGACAAGGGAATACTAACAATAGTAATTTTGTGCATGACAGGAGGAGCTGGACGCGTTCGCCACCTAATGGGGCGTCCAAATTTTCTACATACCCTTGTAGATTTAGTAGAAAGCCAGGTCATAAGGCAGAGTTTTGTTGGACAAGGCTGCAGCTAAATACGGGCAAACCAGCTATGATTGTTACTGAAGAGACTAATACGTCACCAGTCGGAGTGATGGCTGATTTCAGTAAGGCTGACAGCATGCCAATTGGGTTGGTTTTCACAAAAGGCAAAGTACGAGAGAGTGCAGTTTCGGTTCTCGCCTCACGAGACTTTGATCCTTTCCAGGAGAGCTTTACGAAGGACCCAGACGTTGGTACCTTTCATCCTATTTTGTCACAAGGCACGGTAGAAGTTGATGGTGTCGAAACACTACTCACTATTTTGACAGACTCGGGTTGTCTCCAAACTCTCATCAAAGAGGGTGTTGTTGCGGCAAGGAAGACTGACAAATACGTCGTTTTGGGATCCCTTTGGGGTCAAGGTGTAGCTCCTTTGGTTTTAGTACGTGTCAAGTCTTCTTGTTTTTCAGGGATAGCTAACGTAGCCTGCGTGCACGAGCTGCCTGTTGCTGGAGTAGACCTCATACTCGGTAACGATTTGGCGGGAGGTCAAATGGGGAACGTAACCCCACCTCCTGTGCTGCGGGAAAATCCAGAGTCTACCGCAGAGTTGCAACAATTTGAAGATATGATGCTCGGTGTTTTCCCTTTGTGTGCCGTGACTCGTTCTATGTCAATGACTAATGATCATAAAGTAATTCCTGATGTAGATGATTCACTTTCCTTAGAAGGACTTTTTGCTAACCCAATTGCTTCCCAAGACCTTTCTTCCTCAGTTAATGCTGTGACCGGGAGAGTTGCTTTAATAGCTGCGCAAGAGCAGGACGATTCATTACGGCTCTTGTTTGACCAGGTATCCAAATCTGCCAATGATTCAGGCCCTACCACGAGATATTTCAGTCAAGACGGTGTTTTGTGCCGCCGCTGGCTCCCACCGACTATGTCAGAGGAAGACGCGGACTGGGCGTCTGTCACTCAAATAGTTCTCCCACACACTTACAGACAACATGTTCTCTCTCTGGCCCATGACGGTCGCTTTTCTGGACATCAAGGTGTCCGAAAGACGTTCAACAGGCTGGCCAGAAAGTTCTATTGGCCAGGTATGAGGAGAGATGTCACTAAATATTGTAAGTACTCTCATTTTTGCCAAAAGGTAGGCAAAGCCAATCAGGCTATTCCACCTTTTCCACTTGTAAGAGTACCTCACGTACCTGAGCCCTTTACAACAGTACAGTGTGACATTGTAGGCCCTCTGCCTAAAACTTCTAGTGGGTTTGAATATTTATTTACAGTCATTGATACCTCCACTAGGTACTTGCATGCTGTACCTCTTAGGAAAGTTAATGCTAGGGCCCTAATATCATCCATTTTGTTTCTCATACTTCTACTTTTCGCTCATCAAGTAAGAGGTCCTTTGCACATAGTTAGAGATAGATTGTTAGATAGTAGTGAAGAGAGCATTGGTGTGTTAAGTAGGAGATGTTAGACAGAAGCTTCTAAGTTGTTGGAGCCTTGCCGCAGACCACTTACAGCAGTCGCAGTCCAAGACCAAGACATGGTACGACAAGCGTGCCAGACACAGAGAGTTCCAAATGGGAGATCAAGTACTCATTCTCTTGCCGAGACATGGACAGCCGCTCCATGCGAATTTCAGTGGGCCATATAGAGTGGTGAAGAAGGTAAGCTCCACGAATTATATTATCTCTACCCCTGACAGGCGCCGACTACAGCGCTT
The DNA here is from genome assembly GCF_018991925.1 of Homarus americanus. Classification (NCBI taxonomy): domain Eukaryota; kingdom Metazoa; phylum Arthropoda; class Malacostraca; order Decapoda; family Nephropidae; genus Homarus; species Homarus americanus. The sequence goes on from NW_024756821.1 coordinate 8,736, forward strand.
ATGTCACGTCAACACCATCAAGCTGTACCACACACGCCCAGCACCCCCATTTGTTGCTGATGATCCAGTTCCCGTGTGTACCGTTGGCACTTTCTTGGTAGATGGTGAGAAAGAAGAGGGAAAAGAAGGGGCACGTCCACTCGCCCTGACATCAGTCAGGGTTTGGCAGTCCAACTCCGTAGAGTTGCAGGAGAGGCTACAGCGTCTACCGGGACTCCAGAGAGCTGACGTGCTGGCCGCCATCCAGCAACATCCTCCTGTCTTCCAAGACAGGCCTGGCTGTACCACTGCCGTGGTGCATGATATTGTTGTTGGTTCAGCTAAGCCTATCAAGCAGGCTCCCTATCAGCGAGTGGTGCTCACCAGTCACTCTAGTACCGAAGAAGGACGGCACTCTATGATTCTGCATCGACTTCCGCAAGGTCAACGCCGTCACCAGCAAGGACAGCTTCCCCCTACCAAGAGGCGACGACTGCATCGAAGCAATCGGGAACGCCAAGTTCCTCTCTAAGATTGATTGCCTTCGAGGGTTTTGGCAAGTACCATTGACCCGTCGTGTTAAAGACATCTCCAGTTTTGTGACATTAGGTTAGACCTATAAATTTGATGTTATGCCTTTCGGGCTTTGCAATGCCCCTGCTACCTTTCAAAGGCTGATGTCACAAGTCACGGCCAATTGGCCTGGTTGTGTAGTATATTTAGATGATGTTGTAATTTTTTCTGACACTTGGTCAGACCATTTATGTCAGCTAGACGCTCTCTTCACTGAGTTAGAAAATGTAGGACTTGTTATAAACTTTGCTAAGTCAGAATTTGTTTGTGCTCAACTTTTGTATCTGGGACATGTAATTGGGTTGGAAACTTGCTCCTCCCACAGCAAGGTGTGACACTATTTCTCAGATGCCTGTTCCATGTAACAAACGACAAGTCTGCAGATTTTTGGGTTGTGTGGGTTATTACCAGAGATATATTTGTAATTTTGCCGAATTGGCACTACCCCTTACTGATTTGTTGAAGAAGGGTAATATATTTTTGTTGGACTTCAAGGTGTCAGGATTCTTTTCAAAACTTGAAAATGTATTATGCTCATATCCTATTTTAAGAGCCCCTAATTTTTCTAAGCCTTGCAAGCTAGCCTGTGATGCTAGTGATCTGTTATCTAGACCCACAGAATAAACACTTATGTCATATCAAAATTTGTGCAAGCAAAATTTTATTTTATTTTTCTATTTTTTTATATATATATATAACATGCTTCTCTGTTGTTCCATATTATTCCTGTAGTGATGTGTTATATTTATTATTATATAATCTAGTCACCTTACCCTGTGCTGTTAAGGTTTTAACTGTTATTATTTGTTCAAGCCCATCTTATTTCTTCATTAGTATTGTAACAAGCATTCTTTTCCTCTAACGACCATCTGCATCGTTAAACATTTTCAAGCAAATCCTTGCCTGTTGAGGAAAAACCATATCATTTGTGTCTTAAAAGTTTCGATGGTGAATCAATTTGTTGTGACAGCCTACGAGGCTCTTTGTTGTGTTAATATTTAATTTAATTAAATTCTCAAAAGGTTTACTTTATTTATTTTTATTCCCTTTTAATTTACTTCACTTACTTTTTGTTTGGTTACGCCTAGGACCTTGGATATTAAAGTAAATTAAGAGA
>NW_024756822.1:0-26241 GCF_018991925.1 Homarus americanus
TCTAAGAATACCTGTGTGTGTATCTATAGCTCTAAGAATACCTGTGTGTGTTTCACTAGTTCTAAGAATACCTGTGTGTGTATATATAGCTCTAAGAATACCTGTGTGCGTATCTATAGGTCTAAGAATACCTGTGTGTGTATCTACAGCTCTAAGAATACCTGTGTGTATCTATAGCTCTAAGAATACCTGTGTGTGTATCAATAGTTCTAAGAATACCTGTGTGTGTATCTATAGCTCTAAGAATACTTGTGTGTGTATCAATAGCTCTAAGAATACCTGTGTGTATATCTATAGCTCTAGGAATACTTGTGTGTGTATCAATAGCTCTAAGAATACTTGTGTGTGTATCTATAGCTCTAAGAATATCTGTGTGTGTATCTATAGCTCTAAGAATACCTGTGTGTGTATCAATAGCTCTAAGAATACCTGTATGTGTATCTATAGCTCTAAGAATACCTGTGTGTGTATCTATAGCTCTAAGAATACTTGTGTGTGTATCTATAGCTCTAAGAATACCTGTGTGTGTATCAATAGCTTTAAGAATACCTGTGTGCATATCTATAGTTCTAGGAATACATGTGTGTGTATCTATAGCTCTAAGAATACCTGTGTGTGTATCTATAGCACTAAGATTACCTGTGTGTGAATCTATAGTTCTAGGAATACCTGTTTGTGTATCAATTGCTCTAAGAATACCTGTGTGTGTATCAATAGCTCTGAGAATACCTGTGTGTGTATCAATAGCTCTAAGAATACCTGTGTGTGTATCTATAGCTCTAGGAATACTTGTGTGTGTATCTATAGCTCTAAGAATACCTGTGTGTGTATCTATAGCTCCAAGAATCCCTGTGTGTGTATCTATAGCTCTAAGAATACCTGTGTGTGTATCAATAACTCTAAGAATACCTGTGTGTGTATCTATAGCTCTAAGATTACCTGTGTGTGTATCAACAGTTCTAAGAATACCTGTGTGTGAATTTATAGCTCTAAGAATACCTGTGTGTGTATCAATAGTTCTAAGAATACCTATGTGTGTATCTATAGCTCTAAGAATACCTGTGTGTGTATCAATAGCTCTAAGAATACCTGTGTGTGTGTATCAATAGCTCTAAGAATACCTGTGTGTGTATCTATAGCTCTAAGAATACCTGTGTGTGTGTATCAATAGCTCTAAGAATACCTGTGTGTGTATCTATACTTCTAGGAATACATGTGTGTGTGGTGTGTGTATCTATAGTTCTAAGAATACCTGTATGTGTATCTATAGCTCTAAGAATACCTGTGCGTGTATCAATAGCTTTAAGAATACCTGTGTGTGTATCTATAGTTCTAGGAATCCCTATGTGTGTATCCATAGTTCTAAAAATACCTGTGTGCGTATCTATAGCTCTAAGAATACCTGTGTGTGTATCAATAGCTCTAAGAATACCTGTGTGTGTATCTATAGTTCTAGGAATACCTGTGTGTGTATCTATAGTTCTAGGAATCCCTATGTGTGTATCCATAGTTCTAAAAATACCTGTGTGCGTATCAATAGCTCTAAGAATACCTGTGTGTGTATCAATAGCTCTAAGAATACCTGTGTGTGTATCTATAGCTCTAAGATTACCTGTGTGTGTATCAACAGTTCTAAGAATACTTGTGTGTGTATCTATAGCTCTAAGAATACCTGTGTGTGAATCTACACTCTAAGAATACCTGTGTGTGTATCAATAGTTCTAAGAATACCTGTGTGTGTATCTATAGCTCTAAGAATACCTGTGTGTGTATCAATAGCTCTAAGAATACCTGTGTGTATATCTATAGCTCTAGGAATACTTGTGTGTGTATCTATAGCGCTAAGAATACTTGTGTGTGTATCTATAGCTCTAAGAATACCTGTGTGTGTATCTATAGCTCTAAGAATACCTGTGTGTGTATCAATAACTCTAAAAATACCTGTATGTGTATCTATAGCTCTAAGAATACCTGTGTGTGTATCTATAGCTCTAAGAATACTTGTGTGTGTATCTATAGCTCTAAGAATACCTGTGTGTGTGTCAATAGCTCTAAGAATACCTGTGTGTGTATCTATAGCTCTAAGAATACCTGTGTGTGTATCTATAGCTCTAAGAATACCTGTGTGTGTATCAATAGCTCTAAAAATACCTGTGTGTATATCTATAGTTCTAGGAATACATGTGTGTGTATCTATAGCTCTAAGAATACCTGTGTGTGTATCTATAGCTCTAAGAATACCTGTGCGTGTATCAATAGCTCTAAGAATACTTGTGTGTGTTTCTATAGCTCTAGGAATACCTGTGTGTGTATCCATAGCCCTAAGAATACCTGTGTGCGTATCTATAGCTCTAAGAATACCTGTGTGTGTATCTATAGTTCTAGGTATACCTGTGTGTGTATCTATAGCTCTAAGAATACCTGTGTGTGTATCTATAGCTCTAAGAATACCTGTATGTGTATCTATAGCTCTAAGAATACCTTTGTGTGTATCTATAGCTCTAAGAATACCTGTGTGCGTATCTATCGTTTAAGAATACTTGTGTGTGTATCTATAGGTCTAACAATTCCTGTGTGTGTCTCAATAGTTCTAAGAATACCTGTGTGTGTATCTATAGTTCCAGGAATACCTGTGTGTGAATCTATAGCTCTAAGAATACCTGTGTGTGTATCTGTAGCTCTAAGAATACCTGTGTGTGTGTATCTATAGCTCTAAGAATACCTGTGTGTGTATCAATAGTTCTAGGAATACCTGTGTGTGTGTATCTCTATAGTTCTAGGAATCCCTATGTGTGTATCCATGAGTTCTAAAAATACCTGTGCGTATCCAATAGCTCTAGAATACCTGTGTGTGTGTATCTATAGCTCCAGAATCCCTGTGTGTGTATCTAGCTCTAAGAATACCTGCGTGTGTATCAATAACTCTAGAATACCTGTGTGTGTATCTATAGCTCCTAAGAATACCTGTGTGTGTATCTATAGCTCCTAAGAATACCTGTGTGTGTATCTATAGCTCTAAGAGTACCAGTGTGTGTATCTATAGCTATAAGAATACCTGTGTGTGTATCTATAGCTCTAAGAATAACTGTGTGTGTATCTGTAGCTCTAAAAATACTTGTATATGATTCTATAGTTCTAGGAATACCTGTGTGTGTATCTGTAGTTCTAGGAATACCTGTGTGTGTGTATCTATAGCCTTAAGAACACTTGTGTGTGTATCTATAGCTCTAAGAATACCTGTGTGTGTATCAAAAATTCTAAGAATACCTGTGTGTGTATCTATAGCTCTAAGAATAACTGTGTGTGTATCTATAGTTCTAATAAAACCTGTGTGTGTATCAATAGCTCAAGGAATACCTGTGTGTGTAAGTATACTTCTAGGAATACCTGTGTGTGTATCTATAGCTCTAAGAATACCTGTGTGTGTATCTATAGTTCTAGAATACCTGTGTGTGTATCTATAGCTCTAAAATACCTGTGTGTGTATATATAGCGTAGAATACCTGTGTGTGTATCTATAGCTCTAAGAATACCTGTGTGTGTATATATAGTTCTATGAATACCTGTGTGTGTATCTATAGCTCTAAGAATACCTGTGTGTGTATCTATAGCTCTAAAAATACCTGTGTGTGTATCAATAGCTCTAGGAATACCTGTGTGTGTATCTATAGTTCTAGGAATACCTGTGTGTGTATCTATAGCTCTATGAATACCTGTGTGTGTATCTATAGCTCTAAGAATACCTGTGTGTGTATCTATAGCTCTAAGAATACGTGTGTGTGTATCTATAGCTCTAAGAATACCTGTGTGTGTATCTATAGTTCTAGGAATACCTGTGTGTGTATCTATAGCTCTAAGAATACGTGTGTGTGTATCTATAGCTCTAAGAATACCTGTGTGTGTATCTATAGCTCTAAGAATACCTGTGTGTGTATCTATAGTTCTAGGAATACCTCTGTGTGTATCTATAGCTCTAAGAATACGTGTGTGTGTATCTATAGCTCTAAGAATACCTGTGTGTGTATCAATAGCTCTAAGAATACATGTGTGTGTATCAATAGCTATAAGAATACCTGTGTGTGTATCAATAGCTCTAAGAATACCTGTGTGTGTATCAATAGCTCTAAGAATACCTGTGTGTGTATCAATAACTCTAAGAATACCTGTGTGTGTATCAATAACTCTAAGAATACCTGTGTGTGTATCAATAGCTCTAAGAATACATGTGTGTGTATCAATAGCTATAAGAATACCTGTGTGTGTATCAATAGCTCTAAGAATACCTGTGTGTGTATCAATCGCTCTAAGAATACCTGTGTGTGTATTTATAGCTCTAAGAATACCTGTGTGTGTATCTATAGTTCTAGGAATACCTGTGTGTGTATCTATAGCTCTAAGAATACCTGTGTGTGTATCTATAGCTCTAAGAATACCTGTGTGTGCATCTATAGCTCTAAGAATACGCGTCTGTGTATCTATAGCTCTAAGAATACCTGTGTGTGTATCTATAGCTCTAAGAATACCTGTGTGTTTATCAATAGCTCTAGGAATACCTGTGTGTGTATCTATAGTTCTAGGAATACCTGTGTGTGTATCTATAACTCTATGAATACCTGTGTGTGTATCTATAGCTCTAAGAATACGTGTGTGTGTTTCTATAGCTCAAAGAATACGTGTGTGTGTGTATCTATAGCTCTAAGAATACCTGTGTGTGTATCTATAGTTCTAGGAATACCTGTGTGTGTATCTATAGCTCTAAGAATACGTGTGTGTGTATCTATAGCTCTAAAAATACTGTATTGCGTATCTATAGCTCTAAGAATACCTGTGTGTGTATCAATAGCTCTAAGAATACCTGTGTGTGTATCAATAGCTCTAAGAATACCTGTGTGTGTATCTATAGTTCTAAGAATCCCTATGTGTGTATCCATAGTTCTAAAAATACCTGTGTGCGTATCAATAGCTCTAAGAATACCTGTGTGTGTATCAATAGCTCTAAGAATACCTGTGTGTGTATCTATAGTTCTAGGAATACCTGTGTGTGTATCTATAGCTCTAAGATTACCTGTGTGTGTATCAACAGTTCTAAGAATACATGGGTGTGTATCTATAGCTCTAAGAATACCTGTGTGTGAATCTATAGCTCTAAGAATACCTGTGTGTGTATCAATAGCTCTAAGAATACCTGTGTGTATATCTATAGCTCTAGGAATACTTGTGTGTGTATCTATAGCTCTAAGATTACTTGTGTGTGTATCTATAGCTCTAAGAATATCTGTGTGTGTATCTATAGCTCTAAGAATACCTGTGTGTGTATCAATAGCTCTAAGAATACCTGTATGTGTATCTATAGCTCTAAGAATACCTGTGTGTGTATCTATAGCTCTAAGAATACTAGTGTGTGTATCTATAGCTCTAAGAATACCTGTGTGTGTATCAATAGCTTTAAGAATACCTGTGTGCATATCTATAGTTCTAGGAATACATGTGTGTGTATCAATAGCTTTAAGAATACATGTGTGTGTATCTATAGCTCTAAGAATGCCTGTGCGTGTATCAATAGCTCTAAGAATACCTGTGTGTGTATCTATAGCACTAAGAATACCTGTGTGTGTATCTATAGCTCTAAGAATACCTGTGTGTCTATTAATAGCTCTAAGAATACCTGTGTGAGTATCTATAGCTCTAGGAATACTTGTGTGTGTATCTATAGCTCTAAGAATATCTGTGTGTGTATCTATAGCTCTTAGAATACCTGTGTGTGTATCTATAGCTCTAGGAATACCTGTGTGTGTATCTATAGCTCTAAGAATACCTGTGTGTGTGTCTATAGCTCTAAGAATACCTGTGTGTGTATCTATAGCTCTAAATAACTTTAACATGTGTATCTATAGCTCTAAATTCTTGTGTGTGTATCTATAGCTCTAAGAAATACCTGTGTGTGTATCTATAGCTCTAGAATACCCGTGTGTGTATCTATAGCTCTAAGAATACCTGTGTGTGTATCTATAGCTCTAAGAATACCTGTGTGTGTGTATCAATAGCTCTAAGAATACCTGTGTGTGTATCTATAGTTCTGGGAATACATGTGTGTGTATCTATAGTTCTAAAAATACCTGTGTGTGTATCTATAGCTCTAAGAATACCTGTGCATGTATCAATAGCTTTAAGAATACCTGTGTGTTTATCTATAGTTCTAGGAATCCCTATGTGTGTATCCATAGTTCTAAAAATACCTGTGTGCGTATCTATAGCTCTAAGAATACCTGTGTGTGTATCAATAGCTCTAAGAATACCTGTGTGTGTATCTATAGTTCTAGGAATACCTGTGTGTGTATCTATAGCTCTAAGATTACCTGTGTGTGTATCAACAGTTCTAAGAATACCTGTGTGTGTATCTATAGCTCTAAGAATACCTGTGTGTGAATATATAGCTCTAAGAATACCTGTGTGTGTATCAATAGCTCTAAGAATACCTGTGTGTATATCTATAGCTCTAGGAATACTTGTGTGTGTATCTATAGCTCTAAGATTACTTGTGTGTGTATCTATAGCTCTAAGAATATCTGTGTGTGTATCTATAGCTCTAAGAATACCTGTGTGTGTATCAATAGCTCTAAGAATACCTGTATGTGTATCTATAGCTCTAAGAATACCTGTGTGTGTATCTATAGCTCTAAGAATACTTGTGTGTGTATCTATAGCTCTAAGAATACCTGTGTGTGTATCAATAGCTTTAAGAATACCTGTGTGCATATCTATAGTTCTAGGAATACATGTGTGTGTATCTATAGCTCTAAGAATACCTGTGTGTGTATCTATAGCACTAAGATTACCTGTGTGTGAATCTATAGTTCTAGGAATACCTGTTTGTGTATCAATTGCTCTAAGAATACCTGTGTGTGTATCAATAGCTCTGAGAATACCTGTGTGTGTATCAATAGCTCTAAGAATACCTGTGTGTGTATCTATAGCTCTAGGAATACTTGTGTGTGTATCTATAGCTCTAAGAATACCTGTGTGTGTATCTATAGCTCCAAGAATCCCTGTGTGTGTATCTATAGCTCTAAGAATACCTGTGTGTGTATCAATAACTCTAAGAATACCTGTGTGTGTATCTATAGCTCTAAGATTACCTGTGTGTGTATCAACAGTTCTAAGAATACCTGTGTGTGTATTTATAGCTCTAAGAATACCTGTGTGTGAACCTATAGCTCTAAGAATACCTGTGTGTGTATCAATAGTTCTAAGAATACCTATGTGTGTATCTATAGCTCTAAGAATACCTGTGTGTGTATCAATACTTAAGAATACCCTGTGTGTGTGTGTATCAATAGCTCTAAGAATACCTGTGTGTGTATTCATAGCTCTAAGAATGCCTGTGTGTGTGTGTATCAATAGCCTCTACATCACCTGTGTGTGTATCTATACTTCTAGGAACACATGTGTGTGGTGTGTGTATCTATAGTTCTAAAGAATGGTTTGCATGTGTATCTATAGCTCTAAGAATACCTGTGCGTGTATCAATAGCTTTAAGAATACCTGTGTGTGTATCTATAGTTCTAGGAATCCCTATGTGTGTATCCATAGTTCTAAAAATACCTGTGTGCGTATCTATAGCTCTAAGAATACCTGTGTGTGTATCAATAGCTCTAAGAATACCTGTGTGTGTATCTATAGTTCTAGGAATACCTGTGTGTGTATCTATAGTTCTAGGAATCCCTATGTGTGTATCCATAGTTCTAAAAATACCTGTGTGCGTATCAATAGCTCTAAGAATACCTGTGTGTGTATCAATAGCTCTAAGAATACCTGTGTGTGTATCTATAGCTCTAAGATTACCTGTGTGTGTATCAACAGTTCTAAGAATACTTGTGTGTGTATCTATAGCTCTAAGAATACCTGTGTGTGAATCTACACTCTAAGAATACCTGTGTGTGTATCAATAGTTCTAAGAATACCTGTGTGTGTATCTATAGCTCTAAGAATACCTGTGTGTGTATCAATAGCTCTAAGAATACCTGTGTGTATATCTATAGCTCTAGGAATACTTGTGTGTGTATCTATAGCGCTAAGAATACTTGTGTGTGTATCTATAGCTCTAAGAATACCTGTGTGTGTATCTATAGCTCTAAGAATACCTGTGTGTGTATCAATAACTCTAAAAATACCTGTATGTGTATCTATAGCTCTAAGAATACCTGTGTGTGTATCTATAGCTCTAAGAATACTTGTGTGTGTATCTATAGCTCTAAGAATACCTGTGTGTGTGTCAATAGCTCTAAGAATACCTGTGTGTGTATCTATAGCTCTAAGAATACCTGTGTGTGTATCTATAGCTCTAAGAATACCTGTGTGTGTATCAATAGCTCTAAAAATACCTGTGTGTATATCTATAGTTCTAGGAATACATGTGTGTGTATCTATAGCTCTAAGAATACCTGTGTGTGTATCTATAGCTCTAAGAATACCTGTGCGTGTATCAATAGCTCTAAGAATACTTGTGTGTGTTTCTATAGCTCTAGGAATACCTGTGTGTGTATCCATAGCCCTAAGAATACCTGTGTGCGTATCTATAGCTCTAAGAATACCTGTGTGTGTATCTATAGTTCTAGGTATACCTGTGTGTGTATCTATAGCTCTAAGAATACCTGTGTGTGTATCTATAGCTCTAAGAATACCTGTATGTGTATCTATAGCTCTAAGAATACCTTTGTGTGTATCTATAGCTCTAAGAATACCTGTGTGCGTATCTATCGTTTAAGAATACTTGTGTGTGTATCTATAGGTCTAACAATTCCTGTGTGTGTCTCAATAGTTCTAAGAATACCTGTGTGTGTATCTATAGTTCCAGGAATACCTGTGTGTGAATCTATAGCTCTAAGAATACCTGTGTGTGTATCTGTAGCTCTAAGAATACCTGTGTGTGTGTATCTATAGCTCTAAGAATACCTGTGTGTGTATCAATAGTTCTAGGAATACCTGTGTGTGTATCTATCGTTTTAAGAATACCTGTGTGTGTATCTATAGCTCTAAGAATGTCTTGTGTGTGTATCAATAGTCTCTAAGAATACCTTTTGTGTGTATCTATAGCTCTAAGAATACGTGTGTGTGTATCTATAGCTCTAAGAATACCTGGTGTGTGTATCAATAGTTCTTAAGAATACCTGTGTGTGTGTATCTATAGCCTTAAAAATACCTGTGAGTGTATCTATAACTCTAAGAATAAGTCTGGTTTGTGTATCAATAGCTCTTAAGAATGTATTCTGTGTGTAAACTATAGCTCTAAGAATACCTGTGTGTGTATCAATAGCTTAAGAATACCTGTGTGTGTATCTATCGTTCTATAGGAATACCTGTGTGTATCTAAAGCCTAAGAATACCTATGTGTATCTACAGCTCAAAGAATACCTGTGTGTGTATTCATAGCTCTAAGAATAACTGTGTGTGTATCAATAGCTGTATAGGAATACCTGTGTGTGTATTTATAGTTCTAGGAATACCTTGTGTGTGTATCTATAGCTCTAAGAATACCTGTGTGTGTATCTATAGCTCTAAGAATACCTGTGTGTGTATCAATAGCTGTAGGAATACCTGTGTGTGTATCTATAGTTCTAGGAACATCTGTGTGTGTATCTATAGCTCTATGAATACCTGTGTTTGTATCTATAGCTCTAAGAATACCTGTGTGTGTATCTATAGCTCTAAGAATACCTGTGTGTGTATCTATAGCTCTAAGAATACCTGTGTGTGTATCAGTAGTTCAAAGAATACCTGTGTGTGCATCTATAGCTCAAAGAATACCTGTGTGTGTATCTATAGCTCTAAGAATACCTGTGTGTGTATCAATAGCTGTAGGAATACCTGTGTGTGTATCTATAGTTCTAGGAACATCTGTGTGTGTATCTATAGCTCTAAGAATACCTGTGTGTGTATCTATAGCTCCAGGAATACTTGTGTGTGTATCTATAGCTCAAAGAATACCTGTGTGTGTATCTATAGCTCTAAGAATACCTGTGTGTGTATCAATAGCTCTAAGAATACCTGTGTGTGTATCTATAGCTCTAAGAATACCTGTGTGTGTATCAATAGCTTTAAGAATACCTGTGTGTGTATCTATCGTTCTAGGAATACCTGAGTATGTATCTAAAGCTCTAAGAATACCTGTGTGTGTATCTATCGTTCTAGAAATACCTGTGTGTGTATCTAAAGCTCTACGAATACCTGTGTGTGTATTTATAGTTCTAGGAATACCTGTGTGTGTATCTATAGCTCAAATAATGCCTGTGTGTGTATCTATAGCTCTAAGAATACCTGTGTGTGTATCTATAGCTCTAAGAATACCTGTGTGTGTGTATCTATAGCTCAAAGAACACCTGTGTGTGTATCTATAGCTCTAAGAATTCCTGTGTGTGTATCAATAGCGCTAGGAATACCTGTGTGTGTATCTATAGTTCTAGGAACATCTGTGTGTGTATCTATAGCTCTAAGAATACCTGTGTGTGTATCTATAGCTCTAAGAATACCTGTGTGTGTATCTATAGCTATAAGAATACCTGTGTGTGTATCTATAGCTCTAAGAAAAACTTTGTGTGTATCTATAGCTCTAAAAATACTTGTATGTGACTCTATAGTTCTAGGAATACCTGTGTGTGTATCTATAGTTCCAGGAATACCTGTGTGTGTATCTTTAGCCCTAAGAATACCTGTGTGTGTATCTATAGCTCTAAGAGTACCTGTGTTTGTATCAATAGTTATTAGAATACCTGTGTGTGCATCTATAGCTCTAAGAATACCTGTATGTGTATCTATAGATTCTAAGAATACCTGTTAGTGTATCTATAGTTCTTAGAAAACCTGTGTGTATCAATAGCTCTAAGAACACCTGTGGGTGTATCTATACTTCTAGGAATCCCTGTGTGTGTATCTATAGCTCTAACAACACCTGTGTGTGTATCAATAGTTCTAAGAATACCTGTGTGTGTATCTATAGCTCTAAGAATAGCTGTATGTGTATCTATAGCTCTAAGAATACCTGTGTGTGTATCAATAGTTCTAAGAATACCTGTGTGTGTATCTATAGCTCTAAGAATACCTGTGTGTGTATCTTTAGCTCAAAGAGTACCAGTGTGTGTATCTATAGCTCTAAGAATACCTGTGTGTGTATCTATAGCTCTAAGAATAACTGTGTGTGTATCTGTAGCTCTAAAAATACTTGTATGTGAATCTATAGTTCTAGGAATACCTGTGTGTGTATCTGTAGTTCTAGGAATACCTGTGTGTGTATCTATAGCTCTAAGAATACTTGTGTGTGCATCTATAGCTCTAAGAATACCTGTGTGTGTATCAAAAATTCTAAGAATACCTGTGTGTGTATCTATAGCTCCAAAAATACCTGTGTGTGTATCTATAGCTCTAAGAATAACTGTGTGTGTATCTATAGTTCTAAGAAAACCTGTGTGTGTATCAATAGCTCAAAGAATACCTGTGTGTGTAAGTATACTTCTAGGAATACCTGTGTGTGTATCTATAGCTCTAAGAATACCTGTGTGTGTGTATATAGTTCTATGAATACCTGTGTGTGTATCTATAGCTCTAAATATACCTGTGTGTGTATCTATAGCTCTAAGAATACCTGTATGTGTATCTATAGTTCTAGGAATTCCTGTGTGTGTATATATAGCTGTAAGAATACCTGTGTGTGTATCTATAGCTCTAAGAATACCTGTGTGTGTATCTATAGCTCTAAAAATACCTGTATGTGAATCTATAGTTCTAGGAATACCTGTGTGTGTATCTATAGTTCTAGGAATACCTGTGTTTGTATCAATAGTTATTAGAATACCTGTGTGTGCATCTATAGCTCTAAGAATACCTATGTGTGTATCTATAGCTCTAAGAATACCTGTTTGTGTATCTATAGTTCTTAGAAAACCTGTGTGTGTATCAATAGCTCTAAGAACACCTGTGTGTGTATCTATAGCTCTAATAATACCTGTGTGTGCATCTATAGCTCTACGAATACCTGTGTTTGTATCAATAGTTATTAGAATACCTGAGAGTGTATCTATAGCTCTAAGAATACCTGTGTGTGTATCTATAGTTCTAAGAATTCCTGTGTGTGTATCAATAGCTCTAAGGATATCTGTTCGTGTATCTATAGTTCTAGGAATACCTGTGTGTGTATCTATAGCTCTAAGAATACCTGTGTGTGTATCTATAGCTCTAAGAATACCTGTGTGTGTATCAATAGTTCTAAGAATACCTTTGTGTGTATCTATAGCTCTATGAATACCTGTGTGTGTATCTATAGCTCTAAGAATTCCTGTGTGTGTATCTATAGTTCTAAGAAAACCTGTGTGTGTATCAATAGCTCTAAGAATACCTGTGTGTGTATCTATACTTCTAGGAATACCGATGTGTGTATCAATAGCTCTACGAATACCTGTGTGTGTATCTATAGTTCTAAGAATACATGTGTGTGTATCTATAGCTCTAAGAATACCTGTGTGTGTATCTATAGTTCTAAGAATACCTGTTTGTATATCTATAGTTCTAGGAATACCTGTGTGTGTATCTATAGCTGTAAGAATACCTCTGTGTGTATCTATAGCCCTAAGAATACCTGTGTGTGTATCTATAGCTCTAAAAATACCTGTATGTGAATCTATAGTTCTAGGAATACCTGTGTGAGGTATCTATAGTTCTAGGAATACCTGTGTGTGTATCTATAGCTCTAAGAATACCTGTGTGTGTATCAATAGCTCTAAGAATACCTGTGTGTGTATCAATAGTTCTAAGAATACCTGTGTGTTTATCTATAGGTCTAAGAATACCTGTGTGTGTATCTATAGCTCTAAGAATACCTGTGTGTGTATCTATAGCTCTAAGAATACTTGTGTGTGTATCAATAGCTCTAAGAATACCTGTGTGTGTATCTATAGCTCCAGGAATACTTGTGTGTGTATCTATAGCTCTAAGAATACCTGCGTGTGTATGTATAGCTCGAAGAATACCTGTGTGTGTATCAATAGCTCTAAGAATACCTGTGTGTGTATCTTTAGCACTAAGAATTCCTGTGTGTGTATCAATAGCTTTAAGAATACCTGTGTGTGTATCTATCGTTCTACGAATACCTGTGTGTGTATCTAAAGCTCTAAGAATACCTATGTGTGTATCTATCGTTCTAGGAATACCTGTGTGTGTATCTAAAGCTCTAGGAATACCTGTGTGTGTATCTATAGATCTAAGAATACCAGTGTGTGTATCTATAGCTCTAAGAATACCTGTGTGTGTATCAATAGCTCTGGAATAAATGTGTGTGTATCTATAGTTCTAGGAACATCTGTGTGTGTATCTATAGCTCTAAGAATACCTGTGTGTGTATCTATAGCTCTAAGAATACCTGTGTGTGTATCTATAGCTCTAAGAATACTGTGTGTGTATCTATAGCTCTAAGACTACCTGTGTGTGTATCTATCTAAGAATACTGTGTGTATCTATAGCTCTAAGAATACCTGTGTGTGTATCTATAGCTATAAGAATACCTGTGTGTGTATCTATAGCTCTAAGAATACCTGTGTGTGTATCAATAGCTCTAGGAATACCTGTGTGCGTATCTATAGTTCTAGGAACATCTGTGTGTGTATCTATAGCTCTAAGAATACCTGTGTGTGTATCTATAGCTCTAAGAATACCTGTGTGTGTATCTATAGCTCTAAGAATACCTGTGTGTGTGTATCTATAGATCTAGGAATATTTGTGTGTGTATCTATAGCTTTTAGAATACCTGTGTGTGTATCAATAGCTCTAAGAATACCTGTGTGTGTATCTATAGTTTTAGGAATACCTGTGTGTGTATCTATAGCTCTAAGAATACCTGTGTGTGTATCTATAGCTCTAGGAATACCTGTGTGTTTATCAATAGCTCTAAGAATACCTGTGTGTGTATCTATAGCACTAAGAATACCTGCGTATGTATCTATAGCTCTAAGAATACCTGTGTGTGTATCAATAGCTCTAAGAATACCTGTGTGTGTATCTATAGCTCTAGGAATACTTGTGTGTGTATCTATAGCTCTAAGAATACCTGTGTGTGTATCAATAGCTCTAAGAATACCTGTGTGTGTATCTATAGTTCTAAGAAATCCTGTGTGTGTATCAATAGCTCTAAGAACACCTGTGGGTGTATCTATACTTCTAGGAATCCCTGTGTGTTTATCTATAGCTCTAAGAATACCTGTGTGTGTATCTATAGTTCTAAGAATACATGTGTGTGTATCTATAGCTCTAAGAATATCTGTGTGTGTATCTATAGTTCTAAGAATAACTGTTTGTGTATCTATAGTTCTAGGAATACCTGTGTGTGTATCTATAGCTCAAAAATTCCTGTATGTGAATCTATATTTCTAGGAATACCTGTGTGAGGTATCTATAGTTCTAGGAATACCTGTGTGTGTATCTATAGCTCTAAGAATACCGGTGTGTGTATCTATAGCTCTAAGAATACCTGTGTGTGTATCAATAGCTCTAAGAATACCTGTGTGTGTATCAATAGTTCTAAGAATACCTATGTGTTTATCTATAGGTCTAAGAATACCTGTGTGTGTATCTATAGCTCTAAGAATACCTGTGTGTGTATCTATAGCTCTAAGAATACCTGTGTGTGTATCAATAGCTCTAAGAATACATGTGTGTGTATCTATAGCTCCAGGAATACTTGTGTGTGTATCTATAAAATACCTGTGTGTGTGCTCGAAATACCTGTGTATTATATATGCTCTAGAAATACCTGTGTGTGTGTCTACTACTTTTCTAAAATTACTGTTATTATTAACATCATGCTTTAAAATACTGTGTGTCCTTCTATATTTCTACGATACCTGTGTGTCTAAGCTCTAGAATACCTATGTGTATCTATCGTTCTCAGAATACCTATCCTAAGCTCTAGGAATACCTGTGTGTGTATCTATAGATCTAAGAATGCCAGTGTGTGTATCTATAGCTCTAGAATACACTGTGTGTGTATCAATAGCTCTGGAATACCTGTGTGTGCATCTATACTTCTAGGAATACCGATGTGTGTATCAATTGCTCTAAGAATACCTGTGTGTGTATCTATAGTTCTAAAAATACATGTGTGTGTATCTATAGCTCTAAGAATACCTGTGTGTGTATCTATAGCTCTAAGAATACCTGTGTGTGTATCTATAGCTCTAATAATACCTGTGTGTGTATCTATAGCTCTAAGAATACCTGTGTGTGTATCTGTAGCTCTAAGAATACCTGTCTGTGTATCTATAGTTCTAAGAAAACCTGTGTGTATATCAATAGCTCTAAGAATACCTGTGTGTGTATCTATAGTTCTAAGAATACCTGTGTTTGTATCTGTAGCTCTAAGAATACCTGTGTGTGTATCTATAGCTCTAAGAATACCTGTGTGTGTATCTATAGTTCTAAGAATACCTGTGTGTTTATCTATAGCTCTAGAGAGAATATTTATTATTATTAATATCTATAAACTTTAAATCTCACCTGTGTGTGTATCCAATAGCTCTAAGAGCTACTGTAAGTGTGTACTCTATAGTTTTAGGAATACCTGTGTGTGTATCTATAGCTCTAAGAATACCTGTGTGTATCTGCCAGCTCTAGAATACCTGTGTGTTTATCCAATAGCTCTAGAGAGCTACCTGTGTAACATCTCATAGCACTTCAGAAATACCTGCGTATGTGTCTATAGCTCTAGAAATACCTGTATTATTATCCAATAGCTCTAAGAATACCTGTGTGTGTATCTATAGCTCTAGGAATACTTGTGTGTGTATCTATAGCTCTAAGAATACCTGTGTGTGTATCAATAGCTCTGAGAATACCTGTGTGTGTATCTATAGTTCTAAGAAATCCTGTGTGTGTATCAATAGCTCTAAGAACACCTGTGGGTGTATCTATACTTCTAGGAATCCCTGTGTGTTTATCTATAGCTCTAAGAATACCTGTGTGTGTATCTATAGTTCTAAGAATACCTGTGTGTGTATCTATAGCTCTAAGAATACCTGTGTGTGTATCTATAGTTCTAAGAATACCTGTGTGTGTATCAATAGCTCTAAGAGTACCTGTGTGTGTATCTATACTTCTAGAAATACCTCTGTGTGTATCAATAGCTGTATGAATACCTTTGTGTGTATCTATAGTTCTAAGAATACCTGTGTGTATCTATAGCTCTAAGAATACCTGTGTGTGTATCTATAGCTCTAAGAATACCTGTATGTGAATCTATAGTTCTAGGAATACGTGTGAGTGTATCTATAGTTCTAGGAATACCTGTATGTGTATCTATAGCTGTAAGAATACCTGTGTGTGTGTATCTATAGCTCTAAGAATACCTGTGTGTGTATCTATACTTCTAGGAATACCTGTGTGTGTATCTATAGTTCTAAGAATACCTGTGTGTGTATCTATAGCTATAAGAATACCTGTGTGTGTATCTATAACTCTAAGAATAACTGTGTTTGTAACTGTAGCTCTAAAAATACTTGTATGTGAATCTATAGTTCTAGAAATACCTGTGTGTGTATCTATAGTTCTAGGAATACCTGTGTGTGTATCTATAGCTCTAGGAATACCTGTGTGTGTATCTATAGCTCTAAGAATACCTATGTGTGTATCAATAGTTCTAAGAATACCTGTGTGTGTATCTATAGCTCTAAGAATACCTGTGTGTGTATCTATAGCTCTAAGAATACCTGTGTGTGTATCAATAGTTCTAAGATTACCTGTGTATGTATCTATAGCTCTAAGAATACCTGTGTGTGTATCAATAGTTCTAAGAATACCTGTGTGTGTATCTATAGCTCTAGGAATACCTGTGTGTGTGTATCTGTAGCTCTAAGAATATCTGTGTGTGTATGTTTAGCTCTAAGAATACCTGTGTGTGTGCGTATCTATAGCTTTAAGAATACCTGTGTGTGTGTATCTATTGCTCAAAGAATACCTGTGTGTGTATCAATAGTTTTAAGAATACCTGTGTGTGTATCTACAGTTCTAGGAATACCTCTGTGTGTATCTATTGCTCTAAAAATTCCTGTGTGTGTATCTATAGCTCTAAGAATACTTGTGTGTGTGTATCAATAGTTCTAGGAATACCTGTGAGTGTACCTATGGTCTAAGAATACCTGTGTGTGTATCTTTAGCTCTAAGAATACGTGTGTGTGTATCTATAGCTCTAAGAATACCGGTGTGTGTATCAATAGTTCTAAGAATACCTGTGGGTGTATCTATAGCTCTATGAATACCTGTGTGTGTATCTATAGCTAAAAGAATACCTGTGTGTGTATCTATAGTTCTAAGAAAACCTGTGTGTGTATCAATAGCTCTAAGAATACCTGTGTGTGCCTCTATACTTCTAGGAATACCGATGTGTGTATCAATTGCTCTAAGAATACCTGTGTGTGTATCTATAGTTCTTAGAATACATGTGTGTGTATCTATAGCTCTAAGAATTCCTGTGTGTGTATCTATAGCTCTAAGAATACCTGTTTGTGTATCTATAGTTCTAGGAATACCTGTGTGTGTATCTATAGCTGTAAGAATACCTGTGTGTGTATCAATAGCTCTAAGAATACCTGTGTGTGTATCAATAGTTCTAAGAATACCTGTGTGTTTATCTATAGGTCTAAGAATACCTGTGTGTGTATCTATAGCTCTAAGAATACCTGTGTGTGTATCTATAGCTCTAAGAATACCTGTGTGTGTATCAATAGCTCTAAGAATACCTGTGTGTGTATCTATAGCTCCAGGAATACTTGTGTGTGTATCTCTAGCTCTAAGAATACCTGTGTGTGTATCTATAGCTCTAAGAATACCTGTGAGTGTATCAATAGCTCTAAGAATACCTGTGTGTGTATCTTTAGCTCTAAGAATACCTGTGTGTGTATCAATAGCTTTAAGAATACCTGTGTGTGTATCTATAGTTCTAGGAACATCTGTGTGTGTATCTATATATAGAACCTGTGTGTGTATCTACGCTCTAAAGACTCGTGTGTGTATCTTATGGCTCTAGAGGAGATAACTGTGTGTGTATCTATGGCTCAAAAGAATGCCTGTGTGTGTATCTGTAGCTCTAAGAATACCTGTGTGTGTATCATGCTCTAGGAATGCTGCAGCATGTGTATCTATAGTTCTAGGAACATCTGTGTGTGTATCTATAGCTCCCACAGAATACCTGTGTGTGTATCTATAGCTCTAAGAATACCTGTGTGTGTGTATCTATAGCTCAAAGAACACCTGTGTGTGTATCTATAGCTCTAAGAATACCTGTGTGTGTATCAATAGCTGTAGGAATACCTGTGTGTGTATCTATAGTTCTAGGAACATCTGTGTGTGTATCTATAGCTCCAAGAATACCTGTGTTTGTATCTATAGCTCTAAGAATACCTGTGTGTGTATCGATAGCTCTAAGAATACCTGTGTGTGTATCTATAGCTCTAAGAATACCAGTGTGTGTATCAATAGTTCTAAGAATACCTGTGTGTGTATCTATAGCTCTAAGAATACCTGTGTGTGTATCAATAGCTGTAGGAATACCTGAGTGTGTATCTATAGTTCTAGGAACATCTGTGTGTGTATCTATAGCTCTAAGAATACCTGTGTTTGTATCTATAGCTCTAAGAATACCTGTGTGTGTATCTATAGCTCTAAGAATACCTGTGTGTGTATCTATAGCTCTATGAATACCTGTGTGTGTATCTATAGTTCTAAGAATACCTGTGTGTGTATCTATAGCTCTAAGAATACCTGTGTGTGTATCTATAGCTCTAAGAATACCTGTGTGTGTATCTATAGCTCTAATAATACCTGTGTGTGTATCTATAGCTCTAGAATACCTGTGTGTGTATCCAATAGCTCTGAAACACAATATTATCTATAGCTCCCGAGAATATACATGTGTGTATCTCTAGCTCTAAGAATACTTATCTATAGCTCTAAGAATACCTGTGTGTGTATCAATAGCTCTAAGAATACCTGTGTGTGTATCTATAGCTCTAAGAATACCTGTGTGTGTATCAATAGCTTTAGGAATACCTGTGTGTGTATCTATAGTTCTAGGAACATCTGTGTGTGTATCTATAGCTCTAAGAATACCTGTGTGTGTATCTACAGCTCTAAGAATGCCAGTGTGTGTATCTATAGCTCTAAGAATAACTGTGTGTGTATCTATAGCTCAAAGAATACCTGTGTGTGTATCTGTAGCTCTAAGAATACCTGTGTGTGTATCAATAGCTCTAGGAATACCTGTGTGTGTATCTATAGTTCTAGGAACATCTGTGTGTGTATCTATAGCTCTAAGAATACCTGTTTGTGTATTTATAGCTCTAAGAATACCTGTGTGTGTATCTATAGCTCAAAGAATACCTGTGTGTGTATCTATAGCTCTAAGAATACCTGCGTGTGTTTATCAATAGCTCTACGAATACCTGTGTGTGTATCTATAGTTCTAGGAACATCTGTGTGTGTATCTATAGCTCTAAGAATACCTGTGTGTGTATCTATAGCTCTAAGAATACCTGTGTGTGTATCTATAGCTCTAAGAATACATGTGTGTGTATCTATAGCTCTAAGAATACCTGCGTGTGTGTATCTATAGATCTAGGAATATTTGTGTGTGTATCAATAGCTTTAAGAATACCTGTGTGTGTATCAATAGCTCTAAGAATACCTGTGTGTGTATCTATAGTTCTAGGAATACCTGTGTGTGTATCTATAGCTCTAAGAATACCTGTGTAAGTATCTATAGCTCTAGGAATACCTGTGTGTGTATCAATAGCTCTAAGAATACCTGTGTGTGTATCTATAGCTCTAAGAATACCTGTGTGTGTATCTATAGCTCTACGAATACCTGTGTGTGTATCAATAGCTCTAAGAATACCTGTGTGTGTATCTATAGCTCTAGGAATATCTATAGCTCTAAGAATGTGTGTGTATCTATAGCTCAGGAATACTTGTGTGTGTATCTCTAGCTCTAAGAATACCTGTGTGTGTATCTATAGGAATACCTGTGAGTGTATCTAAGAATACCTGTGTGTGTATCTTTAGCTCTAAGAATACCTGTGTGTGTATCAATAGCTTTAAGAATACCTGTGTGTGTATCTATAGTTCTAGGAACATCTGTGTGTGTATCTATAGCTCTAAGAATACCTGTGTGTGTATCTATAGCTCTAAGAATACCTGTGTGTGTATCTATAGCTCTAAGAATACATGTGTGTGTATCTATAGCTCTAAGAATACCTGTGTGTGTATCTACAGCTCTAAGAATAACAGTGTGTGTATCTATAGCTCTAAGAATAACTGTGTGTGTATCTATAGCTCAAAGAATACCTGTGTGTGTATCTGTAGCTCTAAGAATACCTGTGTGTGTATCAATAGCTCTAGGAATACCTGTGTGTGTATCTATAGTTCTAGGAACATCTGTGTGTGTATCTATAGCTCTAAGAATACCTGTTTGTGTATTTATAGCTCTAAGAATACCTGTGTGTGTATCTATAGCTCAAAGAATACCTGTGTGTGTATCTATAGCTCTAAGAATACCTGCGTGTGTGTATCAATAGCTCTACGAATACCTGTGTGTGTATCTATAGTTCTAGGAACATCTGTGTGTGTATCTATAGCTCTAAGAATACCTGTGTGTGTATCTATAGCTCTAAGAATACCTGTGTGTGTATCTATAGCTCTAAGAATACATGTGTGTGTATCTATAGCTCTAAGAATACCTGCGTGTGTGTATCTATAGATCTAGGAATATTTGTGTGTGTATCAATAGCTTTAAGAATACCTGTGTGTGTATCAATAGCTCTAAGAATACCTGTGTGTGTATCTATAGTTCTAGGAATACCTGTGTGTGTATCTATAGCTCTAAGAATACCTGTGTAAGTATCTATAGCTCTAGGAATACCTGTGTGTTTATCAATAGCTCTAAGAATACCTGTGTGTGTATCTATAGCACTAAGAATACCTGCGTGTGTATCTATAGCTCTACGAATACCTTGTGTGTGTATCAATAGCTCTAAGAATACCTGTGTGTGTATCTATAGCTCTAGGAATACTTGTGTGTGTATCTATAGCTCTAAAAATACCTGTGTGTGTATCTATAGCTCTAAGAATATCTGTGTGTGTATCTATAGCTATAAGAATACCTGTGTGTGTATCTATAGCTCTAAGAATACCTGTGTTTGTATTTATAGCTCTAAGAATACCTGTGTGTGTATCAATAGCTCTAAGAATACCTGTGTGTGTATCTATATTTCGAAGAAAACCTGTGTGTGTATCTATACTTCTAGGAATCCTTGTGTGTTTATCTATAGCTCTAAGAATACCTGTGTGTGTATCTATAGTTCTAAGAATACCTGTGTGTGTATCTATAGCTCTATGAATACCTGTGTGTGTATCTATAGCTCTAAGAATACCTATGTGTTTATAATTTGTTCTAAGAATACCTGAGAGTGTATCTATAGCTCTAAGAATACCTGTGTGTGTATCTATAGTTCTAAGAATTCCTGTGTGTGTATCAATAGCTCTAAGGATACCTGTTCGTGTATCTATAGTTCTAGGAATACCTGTGTGTGTATCTATAGCTCTAAGAATACCTGTGTGTGTATCTATAGCTCTAAGAATACCTGTGTGTGTATCAATAGTTCTAAGAATACCTGTGTGTGTATCTATAGCTCTATGAATACCTGTGTGTGTATCTATAGCTCTAAGAATACCTGTGTGTGTATCTATAGTTCTAAGAAAACCTGTGTGTGTATCAATAGCTCTTAGAATACCTGTGTGTGTATCTATACTTCTAGGAATACCGATGTGTGTATCAATAGCTCTAAGAATACCTGTGTGTGTATCTATAGTTCTAAGAATACATGTGTGTATATCTATAGCTCTAAGAATATCTGTGTGTGTATCTATAGTTCTAAGAATAACTGTTTGTGTATCTATAGTTCTAGGAATACCTGTGTGTGTATCTATAGCTCAAAAATACCTGTATGTGAATCTATATTTCTAGGAACACCTGTGTGAGGTATCTATAGTTCTAGGAATACCTGTGTGTGTATCTATAGCTCTAAGAATACCGGTGTGTGTATCTATAGCTCTAAGAATACCTGTGTGTGTATCAATAGCTCTAAGAATACCTGTGTGTGTATCAATAGTTCTAAGAATACCTATGTGTTTATCTATAGGTCTAAGAATACCTGTGTGTGTATCTATAGCTCTAAGAATACCTGTGTGTGTATCTATAGCTCTAAGAATACCTGTGTGTGTATCAATAGCTCTAAGAATACATGTGTGTGTATCTATAGCTCCAGGAATACTTGTGTGTGTATCTATAGCTCTAAGAATACCTGTGTGTGTATGTATAGCTCGAAGAATACCTGTGTGTGTATCAATAGCTCTAAGAATACCTGTGTGTGTATCTTTAGCACTAAGAATTCCTGTGTGTGTATCAATAGCATTAAGAATACCTGTGTGTGTATCTATCGTTCTACGAATACCTGTGTGTGTATGTAACGCTCTAAGAATACCTATGTGTGTATCTATCGTTCTAGGAATACCTGTGTGTGTATCTAAAGCTCTAGGAATACCTGTGTGTGTATCTATAGATCTAAGAATACCAGTGTGTGTATCTATAGCTCTAAGAATACCTGTGTGTGTATCAATAGCTCTGGAATAAATGTGTGTGTATCTATAGTTCTAGGAACATCTGTGTGTGTATCTATAGCTCTAAGAATACCTGTGTGTGTATCTATAGCTCTAAGAATACCTGTGTGTGTATCTATAGTTCTAGGAACATCTGTGTGTGTATCTATAGCTCTAAGACTACCTGTGTGTGTATCTACAGCTCTAAGAATACCAGTGTGTGTATCTATAGCTCTAAGAATACCTGTGTGTGTATCTATAGCTCAAAGAATACCTGTGTGTGTATCTATAGCTCTAAGAATACCTGTGTGTGTATCAATAGCTCTAGGAATACCTGTGTGCGTATCTATAGTTCTAGGAACATCTGTGTGTGTATCTATAGCTCTAAGAATACCTGTGTGTGTATCTATAGCTCTAAGAATACCTGTGTGTGTATCTATAGCTCTAAGAATACCTGTGTGTGTGTATCTATAGATCTAGGAATATTTGTGTGTGTATCTATAGCTTTTAGAATACCTGTGTGTGTATCAATAGCTCTAAGAATACCTGTGTGTGTATCTATAGTTTTAGGAATACCTGTGTGTGTATCTATAGCTCTAAGAATACCTGTGTGTGTATCTATAGCTCTAGGAATACCTGTGTGTTTATCAATAGCTCTAAGAATACCTGTGTGTGTATCTATAGCACTAAGAATACCTGCGTATGTATCTATAGCTCTAAGAATACCTGTGTGTGTATCAATAGCTCTAAGAATACCTGTGTGTGTATCTATAGCTCTAGGAATACTTGTGTGTGTATCTATAGCTCTAAGAATACCTGTGTGTGTATCAATAGCTCTAAGAATACCTGTGTGTGTATCTATAGTTCTAAGAAATCCTGTGTGTGTATCAATAGCTCTAAGAACACCTGTGGGTGTATCTATACTTCTAGGAATCCCTGTGTGTTTATCTATAGCTCTAAGAATACCTGTGTGTGTATCTATAGTTCTAAGAATACCTGTGTGTGTATCTATAGCTCTAAGAATACCTGTGTGTGTATCTATAGCTCTAAGAATACCTATGTGTTTATAATTTGTTCTAAGAATACCTGAGAGTGTATCTATAGCTCTAAGAATACCTGTGTGTGTATCTATAGCTCAAAGAATACCTGTGTGTGTATCTGTAGCTCTAAGAATACCTGTGTGTGTATCTATAGCTCTAGGAATACCTCTGTGTGTATCTGTTGCTCTAAGATTACCTGTGTGTGTATCTATTGCTCTAAGAATACCTGTGTGTGTATCTATAGTTCTAGGAATACCTCTATGTGTATCTATAGCTGTAAGAATACCTGTGTGTGTGTATCTATAGCTCTAAGAATACCTGTGTGTGTATCTATAGCTCTTAGAAAACCTATGTGTTTATAATTTATTCTAAGAATACCTGAGAGTGTATCTATAGCTCTAAGAATACCTGTGTGTGTATCTATAGTTCTAAGAATTCCTGTGTGTGTATCAATAGCTCTAAGAATACCTGTTCGTTTATCTATAGTTCTAGGAATACCTGTGTGTGTATCTATAGCTCTAAGAATACCTGTGTCTGTATCTATAGCTCTAAGAATACCTGTGTGTGTATCTGTAGCTCTAAGAATGCCTGTGTGTGTATCTATAGCTCTAAGAATACCTGTGTGTGTTTATCTATAGCTCTAAGAATACCTCTGTGTGTATCTATTGCTCGAAGAATACCTGTGTGTGTATCAATAGTTCTAAGAATACCTGTGTGTGTATCTATAGCTCTAAGAATACCTGTGTATGTATCTATAGCTCAAAGAATACCTGTTTGTGTATCAATAGTTCTAAGAATACCTGTGTGTGTATCTATAGCTCTAAGAATACCTGTGTGTGTATCTATAGTTCTAGGAATACCTCTATGTGTATCTATAGCTGTAAGAATACCTGTGTGTGTGTGTGTATCTATAGCTCCAAGAATACCTGTGTGTGTATCTATAGCTCTAAGAATACCTGTGTTTGTATCAATAGTTCTAAGAATACCTGTGTGTGTATCTATAGCTCTAAAAATACCTGTGTGTGTATCTATAGCTCTAGGAATACCTGTGTGTGTATCAATAGCTCTAAGAATACCTGTGTGTGTATCTATAGCACTAAGAATATCTGCGTGTGTATCTATAGCTCTAAGAATACCTGTGTGTGTATCAATAGCTCTAAGAATACCTGTGTGTGTATCTATAGCTCTAGGAATACTTGTGTGTGTATCTATAGCTCTAAAAATACCTGTGTGCCTATCTATAGCTCTAAGAATACCTGTGTTTGTATTTATAGCTCTAAGAATACCTGTGTGTGTATCAATAGCTCTAAGAATACCTGTGTGTGTATCTATAGCTCTAGGAATACCTCTATGTGTATCTATAGCTGTAAGAATACCTGTGTGTGTGTATCTATAGCACTAAGAATATCTGCGTGTGTATCTATAGCTCTAAGAATACCTGTGTGTGTATCAATAGCTCTAAGAATACCTGTGTGTGTATCTATAGCTCTAAGAATACTTGTGTGTGTATCTATAGCTCTAAAAATACCTGTGTGCGTATCTATAGCTCTAAGAATACCTGTGTGTGTATCTATAGTTCTAAGAATTCCTGTGTGTGTATCAATAGCTCTAAGAATACCTGTTCGTTTATCTATAGTTCTAGGAATACCTGTGTGTGTATCTATAGCTCTAAGAATACCTGTGTCTGTATCTATAGCTCTAAGAATACCTGTGTGTGTATCTGTAGCTCTAAGAATGCCTGTGTGTGTATCTATAGCTCTAAGAATACCTGTGTGTGTTTATCTATAGCTCTAAGAATACCTCTGTGTGTATCTATTGCTCGAAGAATACCTGTGTGTGTATCAATAGTTCTAAGAATACCTGTGTGTGTATCTATAGCTCTAAGAATACCTGTGTATGTATCTATAGCTCAAAGAATACCTGTTTGTGTATCAATAGTTCTAAGAATACCTGTGTGTGTATCTATAGCTCTAAGAATACCTGTGTGTGTATCTATAGCACTAAGAATATCTGCGTGTGTATCTATAGCTCTAAGAATACCTGTGTGTGTATCAATAGCTCTAAGAATACCTGTGTGTGTATCTATAGCTCTAGGAATACTTGTGTGTGTATCTATAGCTCTAAAAATACCTGTGTGCGTATCTATAGCTCTAAGAATACCTGTGTTTGTATTTATAGCTCTAAGAATACCTGTGTGTGTATCAATAGCTCTAAGAATACCTGTGTGTGTATCTATAGCTCTAGGAATACCTCTATGTGTATCTATAGCTGTAAGAATACCTGTGTGTGTGTATCTATAGCACTAAGAATATCTGCGTGTGTATCTATAGCTCTAAGAATACCTGTGTGTGTATCAATAGCTCTAAGAATACCTGTGTGTGTATCTATAGCTCTAAGAATACTTGTGTGTGTATCTATAGCTCTAAAAATACCTGTGTGCGTATCTATAGCTCTAAGAATACCTGTGTGTGTATCTATAGTTCTAAGAATTCCTGTGTGTGTATCAATAGCTCTAAGA
>NW_024756823.1:0-9902 GCF_018991925.1 Homarus americanus
TAGTGATGATGGATGATATTATATGTAGTGATGATGGGTGGTGTTATATGTAGTGATGATTAGACAATAAAATAATAACAGTTTAATGCTAAAAAAATATATTTTGCGGTACCGTTGTAGTGAAAAACATGGTGAAACTTACATTCACCGTTATTGAACTATTGATGGAAGAAGTTTTGGGGACTGAACAGTGAGATAATGTGGAGTAGGGTGTGTCAATTTTGTCAACATGTTAAAAATCAAATTTGGTAGTCAAAATATTGTGCCTCTTTATGTCTAAACTTGAGATTAGCAAACAAAAATGAATTGAAATAACCCTCACCTACATCAATTATACCTTAAAGTTTCAAATATCAGTATTTCAACAAATTAATGAGACTTGATTAGAATTATTCACTTGATATTAACTAATCTCATGTAAGCATATGGATTATGGAGTATTTTATGGTTCTATAGCTTGTGTACAATATACATGTCAGAACATGAACATGAACAGGCTCTCCGTGTGGGACAGTTTAATTCTTGTTTTGACTTGTACCAAGCGTGAGGATAAGGCGCCCGGCTCACTCTCCTTCTAGATATCATAGACAGTGGTTTGCTCTCATTGCACTTGCACCTACTCTACCAGACGAATTCTACATTTTAATTATTGTAAGTAGGGCATATTGATTGTCGCAGTTACTTATATCATTGTATAAAACATTATGTTCTAAGAAATTATTATGTTATTTCTGTTACAGCATTTTTGATAAACAAATTGATATTTTTTGAAACAACAATTGAATTATGAAACATTGAAATATTTTTCTATTTGTCAGATAGTGTGAAGATGTCAAAATTGAAGACAAGAAGTCAGTTGTCAACCCACTTGAGCCTGCTAGTTGGTAAAGGGAAGGAGCTTCCTGTATCAGAACTTCCAACAGTGAGAGACATGCTAAGATTAGGGTTACTCCTTCGAGAAAAAAATGCAAAGGACAGAAGGAACTATACAGATAAAGAACTCATAAATGACATGATAGTCCCTCTTCTGCATCAATGGACAAAAGCTAATGCACTATTCAAACCACCTGTGATTAATCAGTGTCGAACTATTGAGCTAAAACTAACGAAATTATGGCACAAAGCAGTTGAAACATCACTTGGTAAAGGAAACTTGGCCAGGAAAAATGAATTTCTGCACACACTTGATACTCTGTTTGACATTTTGACCTGCAAGTGCTCCATACAATTATGTTCTGAATCCAACTGTTCTCACTCAGGTAAGAGAGAAAATAATTCCCACATTGATTGTGGTTGTCCTCGTGAAAAGAAGATCCCTGTTTTAGAGCTTGAATTTATAAAGGCACAGAGGACAAAGGCAGAAGGCCAAGGAAGTATGCAAATGGGTTCAATAGATTATTCAGAAACAAAGAAAGCAGATTGCTAATGCCAAGAAGAGAGAACAAATCCGAGAGAGGGAACAAAAGAAGAAAATGAAGAGTGAAGAAGCCATCCAAAGAGAGGAAGAGCTGTGTCAAGATGTTTATCACTTCTTTGATAGTTCTTCTGATGAACAGGAAGCAACATCAGATGATAGTTCCAAAGAGCCATCTGAACCTTTACCAAAGAAAATGAAATACAACACAAGAAATATTTCAAACATTGCTTTAGCTAGTATTCGCCACCATGCTGGACTTCGTGAGGCTGCAGAAATTGCAACTGCCGCTTGGATAGATGCAGGCCTCATCAGCCGAGAGGATGTATCTTTGTTGATAGATCATAATAAAATTAGAAGAGCACAAGAAAAAATAATGAAGGAAATATCTGATCAGCATGAAAAAGATTTAAGCGAGGGAGGGCTCTCCTGTCTTTTGTTTGATGGAAGAATAGATGACACAAAAGTTTTGCTAGAAGTAGAGGGAGTGAACAGAAAGTTTCCAGGTCTCATCAAAGAAGAACACTACTCTGTCTGTTCTGAGCCTGGTGGTCAGTTTTTGTTTCACTTTGCTCCCGAAACTGAAGTAGAAGGGAAGAAACATGCAGAGGTCATTGCTGATCATATTTTATGTTGGGTTCAGGAGAGAGGACTTGGCAGTTCACTGCAGGCTGTTGGTGGAGATTCAACTGCAGTGAACACCGGATGGCAGGGGGGTGTAATGACGCATTTAGAGAAAAAACTAGGAAGAAGACTTGTTTGGATTGTATGTGATTTACATACAGGCGAGCTACCTCTTCGTCATCTCATCCAGGAACTTGATGGTCCTACAAAGAGCAACAACAAGTGGTCAGGTCCCCTTGGCATCATGCTGGATGAAGCAACACAACTAGAAATAAATACAACCTTTCCAAAGGTCGAAGTTGGCCCTCCCCTTCCGGCGTTGTCTGAAGGAGTCATCAAAGATCTCAGCACAGATCAATCCTATGCTTATCGTATTGCCCAAGCAATAAGATCAGGAGAAGTGCCTCAGTCATTGGCTCTCTTGGAGATTGGACCTGTCAGTCACAGCCGTTGGTTAACTACAGCTCTTCGTTTCTGCAGGATTTGGATTTCCAAACACGAATTGAAGGGCAAAGTGCTGAAGAATTTGAAGTTAATTGTTGAATTTATTATTGGAGTTTATCTTCCCCAGTGGTTTAGTGTGAAACTTAATCCTATGTGGGTGGATGGGCCCAATCACCTTTTGTTTCAATTGCAGCTAGTAAGAACACAGAGGAAGGTAGTGAGGGACATCGTGTTACCTGTGGCAAGAAGGTCCGCTTGGTATGCTCGATCAGAAGCAGTTTTGCAAGCAATGCTTTGCAGTCAATGTACCAATCTCCGAACCGAGGCTGTAGAAGTCATTCTAAAGATTAGAGGAACGCTAATAGATGACGACCAGTTGGGAGACTGTTCGTTTCATTCAAGAAAAGTTCCCCCAATAAACGTCAATGCCACCAAATTGTCAGAATTGGTTGACTTGAGTTTGGAAGTCTTAGAGCCACCATTGACAACAAGTCTAACTAGCCAAGAATTGAGAAACCTTAAAGAGACTCCAATGCAGGTGCCGAAGTGGCCTTCCCACACTCAAGGTGTGGAGAGATGTGTGAAAATGGTCACAGAAGCAGCGGGCCATGTTTACAGCCACGAGAGGCGAGAAGGTTACATCAAAGCACAAATAGCAAGCAGACTACTGATGACAAGAAACCAAAGCAAAGAGAGTTTGAAGGCATTGGTTACTTTCAAATAGACTACGGATAATAAAATATAATAATTTGAAACTTGAAACAGTAACATGTGTGCAAACGCTGGTTATGTTATAAATTCACAAATATGTACATTTAAAAATCCATTTGATGTAGGTAGGACTTATTATAAAAAAAAATTTATGCCAGAATATTGTTTTGCATGCTTAAAGACTACAATAAATTGCTACCAAATTACTCGATTTTCAATTTAGCCAGTTCACCCCCTAAATTGACACACCCTAGTAAGCATGTCTGCCTGATGCAGGGTTCCACCGCAGATTTTTTATTCGGGGTTTACTCTTGTAGCCTTATACCTACCAAGGTTAATCCACAAGGCAGCGGGGCAATGGTTGGTAGATGCCAGGGCGTGTCCACATGCTAGTGGGCTTATGTGCCGTGCCTCTGGGGCCCACTGCTACTCCGAGATCCCCTGCTGGTTTAACCTGGGCCCACGAGGCACCCAGTTACCGTGTGTTGCCACGAGGAGGCACAGCAGGAGTCTTGATGGTGAGGTGGCTGTGTACTTACAGGGGAAGATTTATACAAGTTGCTTCCCTGTTCGGCAACGAGGGCTAGCCAGCGGCGGCAGTTCAGAGCGAGAGGGAGCAAGCAGTGCTTGCACCTTAACACTAACATAATACTGCCACATTTGATTAATTTTACCACCTTGTAAGTAATATATATATATATATATATATATATATATATATATATATATATATATATATATATATATATATATATATATATATATATATATATACATATATATATATATATATATAGTGCAAGTTTGTGGAAAGCCGGCTGATGGATCCCCGCCTTGGGTCAACCCCGCGTCATCCCTCGAAGAATTTCGCAACTTTGAGCAGTGTCAGTGACAGTGATTTTCTGTGAAGTGTTAAGTGCATTGTGTGTTTCGTGCCATTCATGTGTGACCTTGTTCGAACGGATTTCCAAGGTATACGGCATGTTCCGGGCATTTGTGGGGTGTAGAGCTCAGCGCACCCTCCTCTGACCGTTTACAGAGAGCGACTGAGCTACTCCTATCTCCACCCCCCTCCCTCACAGCGCCGCCTCCACCCCCCCTCACAGCTGGGGCGAGACGCTCTGCCTGCCTGGGACACACACACATACATGTACTAACACTTGCTGACCGCGCGGCTTCTTATATATATTTTATATATATAACCTACTTATCTGTGTATTTAATTAAATTTTTTTGTCTGAAATCTTGTTGATACGACGGGCTGACCAGTCAACACTGATTTAAGACACAGTACACAGATAAAGTAGTTATGTCTCATGCCTTACGTAGCCGTGGGCCCAGCGCCTGGATGAGTCAAGCGGATGATAGTCCCCCAGAGATGGATGACCAGGCCGGCCCAGCTCCCACAAATCAGAGGCACGACGACCCTGGACAAAGCCCGACCCATTTTAGGAGGGTGTACTCCTCGCATCCCAGGACCAAAGTCCCCCAGTACATCAGTGTCATCGTGACCTACGGCGGTGTGTCATCCCGCCTTCAGATGTTGCCCGACACCGGCGCTGATGCTACAGTCATCGGTCCCCAGCATTTGCGATGCTTGGGGCTCTCTCCAGGCGATCTAGGACCGCCTCCCGAGGACCTCCGCTTTATGGCAGATGGTTCACAGATGGCCCCAGCCCTGGGTTCACTCTATGCACATGTCACCTTTGGCAACAGGTCGTGTCAGGCCTGGATTGACGTGCATAATGGTGTCCCGACTCCCTTGCTGTCCTACAGACATTGTCAAGAATTGGCCATCATCTCCCAAGACTTCCCAACACCGATTCTCGAGGTAAATTACGCCAACAGGGTGCACGAAGGGAGCAGCAACTACCCTGCTGCCGCCCTACCCCTACCTCTGGCCAGTGACACCTCTCCTTCGGTAGTTGTCCCTGCTGCATCACGTCCCCACGCCTTGGCTCGCCTTCACGACAGTCACCGTGGAGCTGAGGCCACCAAACGACGTGCACGACAGGCTGTGTTCCGGCCTGGCATCGACCCCGACATCTCCAATGCTGTCCAGGTGTGTAAGCCCCGCCACGTATTACAACCCAGCCAGCAGCAGGTACCCTTCATGAGTGACGACAACCCCACCCGCCCCTTTGAGTCTGTGTCGGCCGACTTTTCTGTGTGTCAGGAAAGTCCTTCCTGGTTATCGTCGACCGTCTCTCTGGTTGGCCGGTTGTCATCAAGGGCGGTAATGACACGACGTCTGCCGCCACCATCAGCAAGTTTCGCCACTACTTCCGTGACGTGGGCGTTCCTGTATGCCTGCGAACCGACGGAGGGCCTCAGTTCACAAGCCGGGACTTTGCTGCGTTCCTTGACCGATGGGGAGTCCGGCATGTGTTGTCATCGCCCCATTACCCGCAGTCCAACGGCCACGCTGAGGCTGCTGTCAAATCCTTGAAGCACCTCATCCTTAAGGTGGCCCCTTCTGGGAACATTGACTGCGAGGCCTTCGACCGGGGTCTTCTTGAACTCCGCAACACACCCAACTACACCGGACGCTCCCCTGCCCAGGTTTTGTATGGGCGCCCCCTTCGTTCTTGTGTCCCTGCTCACCCTCAATCCTTCTCCAAGGAGTGGCAGGCCAAGACAGAGGATTGTGATCGCCGAGCCGCCGAACGTCTTCAGGACGTCGTCGCCCGCTACAACGACCACGCCTGTTCTCTCCCCAGGTTGAGTGTCGGCACCCAAGTCCGTGTTCAGGACCCGACCTCCCTACGTTGGGACAAAGTAGGCGTAGTCATGGGTCTCGGCAGGTCACGGGACTACCAGGTGCGGTTACCCAGTGGTCGTGTGTGGTGGAGGAACCGCCGTTTTCTCCGCCCCGTAACAATGCCTTCTGCTGGCCCTGCCACCAGTGTTGAGTCCATACCCTTCCCAGTGATGAAGTCCCTCGACGCTCAGAGACGGATCCAGAAAAAAGGTCCGCTCAAGACTTTGCTATGAGCGTATTATAGAGAGGAGGGAGGGTGTATGTATATTATGGCAGCACTGGATTATGTATTATGTATGTATATATTATGTATGTGCTCCATTTATATTTATTCGGCCTAGCCCTAGCAGCGTGTGGCAATGTTATTACCATATCCCACGCTTAATTAATATTAACCTACAATGGCGACGTATAGAAGCTGCTAATGTATCACTTGCCATACGTCGTCTATGGTAGTTGACCAGGACCTTAGCTGGGGAGCAGTGCTGCTCCACCTCTGTGTACATACTCTTATCCAGTAAAGCCGAACCTACAAAAACTATACAGGTGTTTGTGTTCTCTCCTGTATATAGAACTTATTACCCAGAACATCTAACACAAACTGCTCGGAGTCTGGGCCATGATGTCAGTGAATTGATTCTGAATCGATCAAGCATCAGGAGGAAACGTCAGCATCATCGCAGTAGCAGGGCAGCTGAAATCCTTTCAATCTTCAAACCAGAGTCAGTTTTAATATATACATTATTTTTATTTTTTTTTTTTACGGGAATTAGCCCACCCGGGCACAGATCAAACGACCCACAACGGAGCCTGGGGGGCGAAAAAAAAAGAATGGAAAGAAATTGAAAATATAGATAAAAAGGTTATACTGTATTAATCTACACCGCGAAGGTGCCGGAAAACCAGCTTTTTAAAGTGAGACAGATTGTAAGAGCATGGAAACACAGAAGAAGGCAGAGCATTCCACAGTTTGGCTGTGTGAGGAAAGAAGGAGGTACTATAACGGGTTATTCTCGTGTGACCGACATCCACAGAGAAATGGTGGGCACCGCTGGCAAGACGTGTGTTAAATTGATGCCTGATTTGACGGGGCATGGGGGCCATGTTGACAGACTCCCAGTTCTTGTCTCAGGCAATGGCACCTCCCAACTTCTTGCTGTTCCAAAACTTCCCTCTGGTACCGGTGATGAACAAGCAAAAGCTGTTGTGAAGGCTTTGCAGCAATGGCACATTGCAGACATCGTGCATGGCATGTGTTTTGATACAACAAGCTCAAATACTGGTCACCACAAGGGTGCGTGTGTCAAAATTAAGCAGTTGCTGGGTCGTGATTTGCTATATTTTGCTTGCCGCCACCATGTACTAGAACTTGTAGCTGGAGCTGCTTTTGAAGCTGTAATGGGGCACTCAGCTGCTCCTCACATACAGCTGTTCCGAAGATTCCAAGCCAAATGGGAACAAATTGACAAGCAGAAGTTTGAAGACTCCTCCACCGACGATCTGGTAGAAGAATCAGTCAGAGCTGTTAGGAACGATCTAACCAACTTCATTGAGAAGGCTCTATTGGAGACACAGCTTCGAGATGATTATCGAGAGCTGCTAAAGCTGGCCTCCATCTTCCTTGGCACATCACCTTCTCGGGGAGTACGATTTTCTGCTCCTGGTGCAATGCACTAAGCACGATGGATGGCAAAGACCATTTATTCCTTCAAAGCGTGGTTATTCCGTTCTCAGTTTAAGCTTACTCCAAATGAGAACAGAGGACTAAAGATTTGTGCATTTTCTTTGCCCGAATATATGTGAAGGCTTCGACAACTGCTCCACTTGCTGCAAAGGCACCAAAAGGACATCTGATGTTTCTTAAAGCTCTACAAGACTACAGTACCATCAGCGATGCCATATCAAAGGCAACTTTCCACAAAATGATGAGACACCTCTAGTACTTGTCAGAAGAGTTGGTTGCATTGGCCTTCTTTGATGACGATGTTCTCCCAGCAGTGAAGGACCGCATGTTGGAAGCTATGAACATCGTTATTGGAGAAGAAAAGCATGTCAAACGGGTTACAATCAATCCAGACACACTCCAAGTGAAGACCCTATATGATTTCACGACAAAGAACACAGTCATTTTTCAAAAAGCTCAACTTGAATACAGATTTAATGGCCCTCCCAGTCGAACAGTGGAAAGATGATCCTGGCTTCCAAAATGCAAAAGCCAGTGTACAAGCTATGTCTGTGATCAATGATCATGCAGAAAGAGGAGTAGCCTTAGTCCAAGATTTCTCAGGCCGCATCACCAAGGACGAACAGCAACTGCAGTATCTACTGCAGGCAGTTGCTGACCACAGGAAATCATTCCCTAATGCCCTCAAGCAGGCCTTTGTTTTTTGCCCCAAAATAAGGACCACCCAAAAAAAAATAATATATATATATATATATATATATATATTTCATTAGCCCAATAAACATGCGGACTTCTACGTACAATCAACACCTCAACCCGCCAGGATTCGAACCCACGGCCCACGAGCCCATGACTGTGACCGGGGAACGCTAACCGCTGGACCACCAGGATACTGAAAGCAGTCCTTGACTCTGTTATATTTCACACAAAGCCTGTTCAACGAGCTTATGGCGCTAGTGGTCCAGCGGTTAGCGTTCCCCGGTCACAGTCATGGGCTCGTGGGCCGTGGGTTCAAATCCTGGCGGGTTGAGGTGTTGATTATATATATATATATATATATATATATATATATATATATATATATATATATATATATATATATATATATATATATATATATATATATATATATATACCTTGTTATGTATTTCTCCTTAGTCTGTGGTGACACCACATAAGAGGCACGGGCAGTTTCCCAATGAGGTTCACGGCGCCATCAGCTCGATGAACAGGCTTTGTGTGAAATATAACAGAGTCTAGAACTGCTTTTAGTGTCCTTGTGGCCTAGCCGGTAAGCGTTCCCTAGTCACACCAAGTAGGTTGAGGGTTCGATTCCTTGCTGGTGAGGTTGTTGATTATATGTTCAAAGTCCGCATGTTATATGGACTAAAAATTAAGTATATATATATATTATTTACGAGCCCTCCCGCGAATTACTACGAACCACGCCATCTATTGTCACAGTCTACCTACCCAGCACCACGAGCAACCATCTAGGGACGAGACACGTGTATGACTCGTCTTAGTTACCACTCCGAGGTTTCCCTTCTCCATATCCTGGGTTGCGTCACCTCCTCAAAGTCTTCTTTGTCAGCTCCAATTCGAGGAGAGAGAACTTGGCTCTGGGAAGTGACCACAGGATCATCTATCCTCTAAACCTACGTGCAGTGACTACCTACCGTCTTCTACAATACTCAGCCTTACTCGTCAGCCATCTCAGCTCCTCACTTAAGTACTTATTTTTTGTATTAACTCCCCCACGTCCACTTGCTTCAAGATTGTTTATGTTGTATTAATATGTATATACTGTTAATGTTTAGGTTAAGTTTGGTTTAGGGTAATTTATAAGCTGAATATTTTGTTAAGGGATTTATGGTACTCTATTATATACAACGAAAACTCATCCTTTAATCTACCTTTATAGTCGTTGTCTTTGTTTTTTGTTGTTATTTTATTTACCTGTTGGGATCTGGAATGGACGTATAACTATATTCTAAATCCCAACTCGTAACAAATGGCGACCTTGCCAGGATACGACCTTAAGTACCATATTCCTTCCTCCCTTGTTACTCAGTGTTAATTATTCCTCCCAGTCACTTCTGTTCACAATTGCTTTACGGTAGTTTAAAGTTTCCTACATATGTGTGTGCATATATTGGTATTATCGTATAGTAAGAGTGACAGACGTAGGATATTAGGTTCCAAGTGTCATAAGGCTTACCTGTTATTACCCGTGGCAGTTGTGTAGTAAGTCTTATCGAGTG
>NW_024756824.1:0-19723 GCF_018991925.1 Homarus americanus
TGCTCTTGGGTGCACAACTGTGGGGGTGTAGCAGAGGTACGCGGGTTGGTTGGGAGGGGTGTGGGAGTGTGGGGAGGGGGCGACGTGGGGGTTGGGTAGGAGGTGTGAGGGGTGTAAGATGGGGGTGTGGGAGTTAGGTTGGGGATCTGGTGGTGTAGGAAGTGGCGTGGGGGCAGAGTATGGGGTGTGGGGGTAGGGGAGGATATATCTAACAGTGAAGGCTATCGACCACCACTATACAATAGATAAGCTTCTATTTTCATTTTTATCAGAGGTTTTTACTGTATATAAAGAATAACAATAACTAGAATATAAACAATGCCTCCACCATCTTGGATATAATCACTTACTACTATTGAAACATAACATAACATAACATAACATAACATAACATAACATAACATAGCATAACATAATATAACATAACATAACATAACAAAACATAGCATAACATAACATAATATAACATAACATAACATAACAAAACATAGCATAACATAACATAATATAACATAACATAACATAACAAAACATAGCATAACATAACATAATATAACATAACATAACATAACAAAACATAGCATAACATAACATAATATAACATAACATAATATAACAAAACATAGCATAACATAACATAATATAACATAACATAACATAACAAAACATAACAACATAACATAATATAACATAACATAACATAACAAAACATAGCATAACATAACATAATATAACATAACATAACATAACAAAACATAGCATAACATAACACAATATAACATAACATAACATAACAAAACATAGCATAACGTAACATAACAAATATAACATAATATAACATAACAAAACATAGCATAACATAACATAGCATAACGTAACATAACAAATATAACATAATATAACAAAACATAGTATAACATAACATAGCATAACATAACATAGCATAACATAACATAATATAATATAACATAATATAACATAACATAGCATAGCATAACATAATATAACATAACATAACATAACATAATATAATATAACATAATATCACATAACATAGCATAGCATCATAGCATAACATAGCATAACATAACATAGCATAATATAACATAACATAATATAACATAACATAACATAATATAACATAACATAACATAACATAACATAACATAACATAACATAACATAACATAACATAACATAAAATAACATAACATAACATAACCTGTCCCAAAGGTAGCGTTCTGGTGTTTATTAAAATTACCAGGTGAAATAAGCTGAGGTGCCTATTCTTCAGGTGTTCTTCAGGTGTTCTTCAGGTGTTTTCTTCAAGGTGTTCTTCAGGTGTTCTTCAGGTGTTCCCACATAATAGAACAACGAGAAATACCCACGTTGAAGGGAAACAAAATGGCCACGTCAACAACTACCTCCGTGACAACAAAAACAACAAAGACATCAACAAAACTGATGTAAAAATTATAATTAAGGAAACGCGGAACTTGATTAACGGTAAACCAATACACCTTCAGGTAGGCCTTGTGGAGTATGGAAAGGCCTAGCGGGTGGTATGGTAGGCCTAGTGGGGATATGGTAGGTCTAGTGGTGGGTATGGTAGGTCTAGTGGTGGGTATGTGGTAAGGCAGATGGGGGGTAATGGGAGGCCTAGTGGGGGTATGGTAGACCTAGTGGGGGTATGGTAGGCCTAGTGGGGGGTATGGTAGGCCTGAGTGGAAGGTGGTATGAGGCCTAGTGGGGGGTATGGTAGGCCTAGTGGGGGTATGGTAGGCCTGGCGGGGTGGTATGGAGTAGGCCTAGTGTGGGGTATAGTGAGGCCTAGAGGGGGTATGGAAGGTAGGCCTGGGGTGTAGGCAGTGAGGGGTGTTATGGTAAGCCTGAGTGAGGTGTGGTAGGCCTAGTGGGGTGTTATGGTGAGCCTAGTGGGGGGGTATGGTAGGCCGAGGGGGTATGGTAAGGCCTAGTGGGGTGGTATGGTAGGCTTAGTGGGGGATATAGTAGGCCTGGTGGGGTATGGGGTAGGCCTAGAGGGGGGTATGGTAGGCTTAGTGGGGTGGTATGGTAGGCCTGGTGGGGGTATAGTTAAGGCCTGGTGGGGGTATGGTGGGCCTAGAAGGGGTATGGTAGGCCTAGGGGTATGGTAGGCCTAGTGGGGGTATGGTAGGCCTGGAGGGGTATGGTGAGCCTAGAGGGGCATGGTAGGCCTAGTAAGGGTTTGGCCTGGTGGGGGTATGGTAGGCCTAGTGGGGGTATGGTAGGCCTGGTGGGGGTGCTTGAGCCTGAGTGGGGGCATGGTAGTCCTTAGTGGGGTGGTATGGTAGGCTTGTGAGGGATATAGTGGGCCTAGTGGGGGTATGGTGAGGCCTGGGGGGTATGGTAGGCCTAGTGGGGGTATGGTAGGCCTAGTGGGTATGGTAGGCCTAGTGGTGGAGGAGATGGTGTATCGGTAACGCCTGTTCTTCTCATCCTTGTTAGTGACTGAGAGAATATAACGAGAAGTAGGAGGGAAAGGTTAGGTTAGGTTAGGTTTTGCTTTCTATCTCTTCTTTTCCACTCTCTCTCTCTCTTTTATCTCTCTCTCTCCTTTTCTCTCTCTCTTTTATTCTTTCTCTATATCTTTTCTTTTATCCTTTTTTATTTTCTCTCTTTTATTCTTCCTCCTTTTTCTTTTATTTCTCTTATTTTCTGTCCCTCAATTATTTGCTCTCTCTCTCTCTCTCTCTCTCTCTCTCTCTCTCTCTCTCTCTCTCTCTCTCTCTCTCTCCCTCTCTCTCTCTCTCTCTCTCTCTCTCTCTGCCTCTCTCTCTCTCCCTCTCTCTCTCTCTCTCTCTCCTCTCTCTCTCTCTCTGCCTCTCTCTCTCTCTCTCTCTCCCTCTCTCTCTCTCTCTCTCTCCTCTCTCTCTCCACTCTCTCTCTCTCTCTGCCCTCCTCTCTCTCTCTTCTCTCTCTCTCCCCTCTCTCTCTCTCTCTCTCTCTCTCTCTCTCCTCTCTCTCTCTCTCTCTCTCCTCTCTCTCTCTCTCTCTCCTCTCTCCTCTCTCTCTCTCTCTCCCG
Organism: Homarus americanus; assembly: GCF_018991925.1. Lineage (NCBI taxonomy): Eukaryota > Metazoa > Arthropoda > Malacostraca > Decapoda > Nephropidae > Homarus > Homarus americanus. The sequence goes on from NW_024756824.1 coordinate 3,064, forward strand.
TGTACAGTACTTGCACGCGGTCTAACAACACACATCTCCACACACATAAACGCCCCCAGATGTATAGCCGAGCACTAGTCACGTGGTATAATATATTGGGTGAGCGATCTGCCACAGTGATGTATTGTCTGAGGCCCCGCTTATAACTGATGGCTTAGTGAGCAAGACAACACCATTATAAGTGTGTAGTGTGAGTGTAGTGTAAGTGTAGTGTAGTGTGCAAGACAACACCATTATAAGTATGTGTGGTGTAGTGTGGTGTAGTGTGAAGACAACACCATTATAAGTGTGTAGTGTAGTGTGAGTGTAGTGTGTAGACAACACCATTATAAGTGTGTGGTGTAGGGTGTGAGTGTAGTGTGGTGAGCAAGACAACACCATTATAAGTGTGTGGTGTAGTGTGGTGTAGTGTGCAAGACAACACCATTATAGTGTGTAGTGTGGTGTGGTGTGGTGTGTGTAAGACAACACCATTATAAGTGTGTGAGTGTGTGGTGTGGTGTGGTGTGTAAAGACACCATTATAAGTGTGTGGTGTGGTGTGGTGTGGTGTGCAAGACAACACCATTATAAGGTGTGTGGTGTAGTGTGAGTGTGGTGTGGTGTGCAGACAACACCATTATAAGTGTGTAGTGTAGTGTGTAGACAACACCATTATAAGTGTGTAGTGTAGTGTGTGAACAAGCACCATTATAAGTGTGTAGTGTAGTGTGGTGTGATTGTGTAGACAACACCATTATAAGTGTGTAGTGTGGTGTAGTGTAGTGTGCAAGACAACACCATTATAAGTTATGTGGTGTAGTGTGGTGGAGTGTAGTGTGCAAGACAACACCATTATAAGTGTGGTGTAGTGTGTAAAGACAACACCATTATAAGTGTGTAGTGTAGTGTAGTGTAGTGTGTGAAGACAACACCATTATAAGTGTGTAGTGTGGTGTGTAGTTCATTATAAGGTGTGTGGTGTAGTGTGGTGTGTGTGCAAGACAACACCATTATAAGGTGTGTGAGGTGTGGGTGGTGTGGTGTGCGAACAACACCATTATAAGTGTGTGGTGTAGTGTGTGAAGACAACACCATTATAAATTAATAGTGTAGTGTGGAAGTGTAACACCATTATAAGTGTGTAGTGTGATGTGTAAGACAACACTCATTATAAGTGTGTAGTGTAGTGTGTAAGACAACACCATTATAAATTATTAGTGTAGTGTGTAACACACTATTATAAAGTGTGTAGTGTAGTGTGTAAAGACAACACCATTATAATTGTAGTGTAGTGTGGTGTGGTGTAGTGTGAAGACAACACCATTATAAGTGTGTAGTGTGGTGTGTAAGACAACACCATTATAAGTGTGTAGTGTAGTGTGTGTGTAGTGTGCAAGACAACACCATTATAAATTTTGGTGTGGTGTGGTGTAGTGTGTAAGACAACACCGTGCAAGTGTGTAGTGTAGTGTGTAAGACAACACCATTATAAGTGTGTGGTGTAGTGTAGTGTGGTGTAGTGTGTAAAGACAACACCATTATAAGTGTGTAGTGTGAGTGTGAGTGTAGTGTACGAACACACCATTATAAGTGTGTGTGTGTGTAGTGTAGTGTGGTGTAGTGTGCAGAACAACACCATTATAAGTGTGTGAGTGTAGTGTAGTGTGGTGTAGTGTGCAAGACAACACCATTATAAGGTGTGTGTAGTGTAGTGTGTACAACACATTATAAGTGTGTGTGTGGGTGTGGTGGTGTGAAGACAACACCATTATAAGTGTGTGGTGTGGTGTGGTGTGGTGTAGTGTGCAAGACAACACCATTATAAGTGTATGTGTAGTGTAAGACAACACTAAGTGTGTGTAGTGTAGTGTGGTGTAGTGTGCAAGACAACACCATTATAAGTGTGTAGTGTGGTGTGGTGGGTGTAGTGTAGACAACACCATAAGTGTGTAGTGTATGTGGTGTGGTGTAGTGTAGCAAGACAACACCATTATAAGTGTGTAGTGTGGTGTGGTGTGGTGTAGTGTGCAAGACAACACCATTATAGAAGTGTGAAGTGTAGTGTAGTGTGGTGTGTAAAGACAACACCATTATAAGTGTGTAGTGTGGTGTGGTGTGGTGTGGTGTGAAGACAACACCATTATAAGTGTGTGGTGTGGTGTGTAAAGACAACACCATTATAAGTGTGTAGTGTAGTGTGGTGTGGTGTAGTGTGCAGAAAACACCATTATAAGTGTGTAGTGTAGTGTAGTGTGGTGTAGTGTGCAAGACAACACCATTATAAGTGTGTAGTGTAGTGTGTAAGACAACACCATTATAAGTGTGTAGTGTAGTGTAGTGTGGGTGTAGTGTGCAAGACACACCATTATAAGTGTGTGGTGTGGTGTGGTGGTGTAGTGTGCAAGACAACACCATTATAAGGTGATGTAGTGTAGTGTGTAAGACATCATTATAAGTGTGTAGTGTAGTGTGCAAGACAACACCATTATAAGTGTGTAGTGTAAGTGTAAGACAACATTATAAGTGTGTAGTGTAGTGTGGTGTGCAAGACAACACCATTATAAGTGTGTGGTGTGGTGTGGTGTAGTGTGTAGACAACACCATTATAGAGTGTGTAGTGTGGTGTAGTGTGGTGTAGTGTGCAGACAACACCATTATAAGTGTGTAGTGTAGTGTAGTGTGGTGTGGTGTGCAAGACAACACACCATTATAGTGTGTGGTGTGTAGTGTGTAAGACAACACCATTATAAGTGTGTGAGTGTAGTGTAGTTGGTGTAGTGCAGACAACACATTATTATAAGTGTGTGTAGTGTGTAGTGTAGTGTTGTGAAGACAACACCATTATAAGTTATGTAGTGTGGTGTGTAAGACAACACCATTATAAGTGTGTAGTGTAGTGTAGTGTGGTGTAGTGTGCAGGACAACACATAAGTGTGTGGTGTAGTGTGTGAACAACACCATTATAAGTGTGTAGTGTGGTGTAGTGTGGGTGGGTGTGTGAACAACACCATTATAAGTGTAGGTGTAGTGTGGTGTGGTGTGCAGACAACACCATTATAAGTGTGTAGTGTGGTGTAGTGTGGTGTAGTGTGCAAGACAACACCATTATAAGTGTGTAGTGTAGTGTAGTGTGGTGTAGTGTGCAAGACAACACCATTATAAGTGTGTAGTGTAGTGTGGTGTGGTGTGTAAGACAACCATTATAAGTGTGTAGTGTGGGTGTGGTGTAGTGTGCAAGACAACACCATTATAAGTGTGTGTGGTGTGGTGTGGTGTGGTGTGTAAGACAACACCATTATAAGTGTGTGAGTGTAGTGTAGTGTGGTGTGGTGTGCAAGACAACACCATTATAGAATGTGTAGTGTGGTGTAAGACAACACCATTATAAGTGTGTAGTGTGGTGTGGTGTGGTGTAGTGTGCAAGACAACACCATTATAAGTGTGTAGTGTAGTGTAGTGTGGTGTGGTGTGCAAGACAACACCATTATAAGTGTGTAGTGTGGTGTGTAGACAACACCATTATAAGTGTGTAGTGTGGTGTGGTGTGGTGTAGTGTGCAGACAACACCATTATAAGTGTGTAGTGTAGTGTAGTGTGGTGTAGTGTGCAAGACAACACCATTATAAGTGTGTAGTGTAGTGTGTAGAACAACACCATTATAAGTGTGTGGTGTAGTGTGCAAGACAACACATTATAAGTGTGTAGTGTGTGTGTGGTGTTGAGACAACACCATTATAAGTGTGTAGTGTGGTGTAGTGTAGTGTGCAGGAACAACACCATTATAAGTGTGTAGTGTAGTGTGGTGTGGTGTGTGTAGACAACACCATTATAAGTGTGTAGTGTGGTGTGGTGTGGTGTGGTGTGCAAGACAACACATTATAAGTGTGTAGTGTGGTGTAGTGTGGTGTAGTGTGCAAGACAACACCATTATAAGTGTGTAGTGTAGTGTGAAGACAACACTTATAAGTGTGTAGTGTGAGTATGGTGTGGTGTAGTGTGAAGACAACACCATTATAAGTGTGTGGTGTGGTGTGGTGTGAAGACACATAGTGGTTGTGAAGACAACCCATTATAAGTGTGTGTGTATTAGTGTGGTGTAGTTACCATTATAAGTGTAGTGTAGTGTGTGGGCAACACCATTATAAGTGTGTAAGTGTAGTGTGGTGTGTGTGTGTAGAAAAACCATTATAAGTGTGTGTAGTGTGGTGTGGTGTAGTGTGCAAGACAACACCATTATAAGTGTGTGTGTAGTGTAGTGTGGTGTAGTGTGCAAGACAACCCTATAAGTGTGGTGTAGTGTGAACAACACCATTATAAGTGTGTAGTGTGGTGTAGTGTGGTGTGGTGTAAGACAACACCATTATAAGTGTGTGGTGTAGTGTTGTGTGTGTAAGACAACCATATAGTGTGTAGTGTGGTGGTGTGGGTAGACAAACCATTATAAGTGTGTGTAGTGTAGTGTGTGTAGTGTGAAGACAACACCATTATAAGTGTAGTGTAGTGTGTAAGACAACACCATTATACGTGTTTAGTGTAGTGTGCAAGAGAACCATTATAAGTGTGTAGTGTGGAAGAGAACCATTATACGTGTGTAGTGTGGAAGAGAACCATTATAAGTGTGTAGTGTGGAAGAGAACCATTATAAGTGTAGTGAGAGAGAGAACCATTATACGTGTGTAGTGTGGAAGAGAACCATTATAAGTATGTCCTGTGGAAGAGAACCATTATAAGTGTGTAGTGTGGAAAGCATTATAAGTGTGTAGTGTGGAAGAGAACCATTATAAGTGTGTAGTGTGGAAGAGAACCATTATAAGTGTGTAGTGGAGAACCATTATAAGTGTGTAGTGTGGAAGACCATTATACATGTGAGTGTGGAAGAGAACCATTATAGTGTGAGTGTGGAAGAGAAATTATAAGTGTGTAGTGTGGAAGAGAACCATATAAGTGTGTGTGTGGTGTGGAAGAGAACCATTATACGTGTGTATGTGGAAGAGAACCATTATAAGGTATGTCCTGTGGAGAGAACCATTATACGTGTGTGTAGTGTGGAGAACCATTATAAGTGTGTAGTGTGGAGAACCATTAAAGTGTGTAGTGTGGAAGAGAACCATTATAAGTGTGTGTGTGGAAGAGAACCATTATAAGTGTGTAATGTGGAAGAGAACCATTATAAGTGTGTAGTGTGGAAGAGAACCATTATACGTGTGTAGTGTGGAGAAACATTAATTGTGTGTAGTGTGGGAGAACCATTATAAGTGTGTAGTGGGAAGAGAACCATTATAGTGTGTATTGTGGGAAAGAACCATTATAGGGTGTGTAGTGTGGAGGAGTATAAATTAGTAGTGTGGAAGAGAACCATTATAAGTGTGTAGTGTGGAAGAGAACCATTATAAGTGTGTAGTGTGGAGAGAACCATTATCATTATTGTGTGGAGAACCATTATAAGTGAGTAGTGTGGAAGAGAACCATTATAAGTGTGTAATGTGGAAGAACCATTATAAGTGTGTAGTGTGGGGAAGAACCATTATACGTGTGTAGTGTGGAAGAGAACCATTATAAGTGGTAGTGTGGAAGAGAACCATTATAAGTGTGTGGTGTGGAAGAGAACCATTATAAGTGTGTAGTGTGGAAGAACCATTATAAGGTGTGTAGTGTGGAAGAGAACCATTATAAGTGTGGTGTGGAAGAACAATTATACGTGTTAGTGTGGGAAAGAACCATTATAAGGAGGGAGACGGGAGGGGAGGGAGGAAGAGAGTAGTGTAGAGGGGAATGGGGAAAGGAAGGAGGAGAGAGCTCAGAGAAGGAGGGGGCTGGGGAGGAGAAGAAATAGGGGAGAGAGTGGTGGGGAGAGGGGGTGGGGAGAGGGTGGGGGGTTGAGTTCATTGTCTCCACTCTGTTTTATGTTGTGATTAAGATATGTAAACACAGGCATTGTTTACATACTGTGACGTGAGGGAGATGTAGGGGCAGGGGAAAAGGGGGGCGGAAGAGGGGGTGGGGATAGAGTCATGACCACGTGTTGACCCAGTGTAATCTATACCTTTCATTCGTGAACCAAAATGAAGTAATGAATTGTTCTTGATTACACACACACACACACACACACACACACACACACACACACACATTACAAAACAAACAACAACAACTAATACTAACTCTTGTTAAACTAAAACATCTTTGTTAAGTACTAAATGAAACACACACAACAACAACACTAAACACAAAGTTATCCTAAATAGATAAACAAATAAGAATGATTGTGTTCTTGTTTTCCTCCGACTCAACGTGAATTCTTATGTCCAGGCGGTCAATTCCAGGTCCCAGTTAAGTTCAGTTTCAGGTCCAGTAAAGTTCCAAATGTCCAGTTCCATGATCCAGTCAAGTTCCAGTTTCAATCTGAAGTCAAGTTCCGTTCCAAGTTCCAGTCAAGTTCCAGTTCCAATCTGCTCCAGTACCCAGTTCCAAGTTCCAGTTAAGTTCCAGAATGTTCCTTATTTGCCATAAACTACGCGGAGAATTTTAAACACAAGATCTTATGCATTTATGGGAGCATCTGAACCCTTTTGGTTAGTCTTGGAGGGAGGGGGGTTCACCTCTGCAGGGGAGGGGTAGGGGTTTACCTCTCTGTGGTGGGGAGGGGTAGGGATTCTCCGTGGTGGGGGGAGGGGTAGGGGGCTTACCTCTGGTGGGGAGGGAGGGGGGTTCACCTCTCGTGGTGGGGAGGGGTAGGGTTCTCTCCTCTGTGGGAGGGGTAGGGGTTCACCTCTGGTGGGGGAGGGGTAGGGGGTCCTCCTGTGGTGGGGGGGTAGGGGGTCCACCTCTGTGGTGGGAGGGGTAGGGGGTTCTCTGGTGGTGGGGAGGGGTAGGGGGTTCCACCTCTGTGGTGGGGAGGGGTAGGGGGTCCTCCCTCTGTGGTGGGGAGGGTAGGGGGCTCACCTCTGTGGTGGGGGAGGGGCAGGGGGTTCTCTGTGGTGGGGAGGGGGGTTCTCTGTGGTGGGAGGGTAGGGGTCTCTGTGGTGGGGAGGGTAGGGGGTCCCTCTGCAGGGGGGAGGGGTAGGGGTCTCCTGTGGTGGGAGGTGGGCTCCTCTGGTGGGGAGGGGGGTTCTCCTCTGTGGGGGGAGGGTGGGGGTTCTGTGGTGGGGGAGGGGTAGGGGGTTCTCTCTGTGGTGGGAGGGGTAGGGGTTCACCTCTGTGGTGGGGAGGGGTAGGGGTCTCTCTTGGTGGGGGAGGGGTAGGGGGTCTCCTGTGGTGGGGGAGGGTAGGGTCCTCCTGTGGTGGGGAGGTGGGCCCCTGTGGTGGGGGAGGGGTAGGGGGTTCACCTCTGGTGGGGAGGGGTAGGGGTTCTCCTCTGTGGTGGGGGAGGGGTAGGGGTTCTCTGTGGTGAGGAGGTGGCTCTCTCTGTGGTGGGGGAGGGGTAGGGGTTCTCTGTGGGTGGGGGAGGGAGAGGGTTCCCTGGGGAGGGGTAGGGGGTTCTGGTGGTGGGGAGGGGTAGGGGCCCTCTGTGGTGGGGAGGGTAGTTCACCTCTGTGGTGGGGAGGGGGGTTCACCTCTGTGGTGGGGAGGGTAGGGGGTTCTGGTGGGGAAGGGAGGGGGTTCACCTCTCTGTGGTGGGGGAGGGGTAGGGGTCACCTCTGTGGTGGGGAGGGGTAGGGGGTTCACCTCTCTGTGGTGGGGAGGGGTAGGGGGGTTCCTCTGTGGTGGAGGGAGGAAAGACGTTGAACATCATGGGACCATCACGAGGCGGGCCAGGTCTGAGCTCCAAATTTGTTGTTGATTGCATTCTTTGATCTCTCCACCATTTCATTTATTTTAATTTTCTATCAATTTTACTTCTCTTTCTTTTTCGTTTTCACTTTTTTTCTCTCTTTCCCTTCCGTTTTTTATTTGTTTCTCCTTTTCGCACTATCTATCTATCTATCTATCTATATATCTATCTATCTATCTATCTATCTATCTATCTATCCTTACCATCAGCGAGACTAAAACACAACAGTATCCATAAATAAGAAAAACTCAGACTATTACCATCACCTGTAAGACGCCACGATAGGTGATCCACTAATTAGGTATTTCTCCAGGTGTAATAAACTAATAAAGGCGACGTAGAGGAATAAAATAAACAAAGGTAGATATTGATGAAGCCGTGGTAAAGTGGTTATTAACATTCGACTTGTAATCTGGGTACTGTGGTTCGATTTTCATTGTGAGGGTCATTTTTAATAGGGTTGTTTGCATGGTTAGGTGATTAGAAAGCGCTAGTTTAGGTCACCTGTTGATTGACCACCTTTGACGTTACCTGAGGGATTGATTTTGATTTTGATTTTGCCGCTTACAGCGGCTACTTTACTGTGCACCCCACACTCATCCTGTGAGCGGTAGCGCAAAAGGATTACAGAGTAGAGTTTACAAAGGGTCATAATAATTAACCCCCGTTGTCAGGATATTATGGCACTTAATGTTACACAGTATTTCATTTACATTATTTGTTTAGTTCTATATATAAAGGGTAACTTATTCACAACTGCGTGAGAACAGGCGTGTGAGGCAGTATGTCTGGCCTCACACTTTGTTATTCACATTTATGTGAGAGGTATTCAAGCACATTGCGTATTTGGTTCTGTACATGAGAAATGATATAGTTACTAAGTGCAAAAAAGTGGATACAATCTTAATATGTCGGCTATCTTGCCATTAGATGAAGTGTTGTGCCATTTCACACACACTGTGCTTGGACCTGTCCCTAAAAGGTTCTATCTTCACACAGTCGAGGACGTAGTGTTCAAGTGTGTGGCCATATGTATGGCCACACACTTTACATTTAGTTTTGTTTACATCTGCTTGAGGAACATACTGCCAAAGGTACTTATATCCTAACCTTAATCTAGCGGTTACAACATCTTGTAATCTAGTGATCTTGTTACTTGCTCCATATACATGTTTCACTTGATACATCTCATCATGGTAACCTATGGATCGACTAGTGCCTGTTTGCACTTGTCTACTTGCGTCAAACTCATCAATAAGTTCTTTCCTAATTACAGTTTTAAGGGTTCTTTTTGACAGACCCAAATTGTATTCAACGGTGTCTGTTAGACGCGAGTTTGGCGAGGGCTGAGGGAGAGTGGTAGGGTAGGGTATGGTAGGGTAGGGTAGGGTAGGGTAGGGTAGGGTAGGGTAGGGTAGGTTAGGTTCATTTAAAGGTAAACTTGATATTTTTTGTCAGTTATTGAGTATTAATGAGGGGAACGGTTTGTAAGTTACATAAAAGTTAGTATAACATTATTAACATATTGATGATGAGGAAGAATTGAACATTATACCAGGAACAAAAAAGAATAAAAAAAAATCTCAGATATTCCCACAAAATTTATTCATTCTCAGACCAAGACGAAACTAACCGATACGTGACCCGTAATTAACAGAAATAAATCATTAAAAAATCACGTATCTTTCTCGTTACTCTTAATTCCATTTCTCGTATTGGATATTTTTTATAAGTGAGAAGAATCCAATATCCTGATCCTTAATCTTCATAAACTCACCAAAACATAATATAAACGAATAAAAATCACCCGTCTATATTATTTGAGTTCCAGGGAGCTGAGAATTAGTCGGTGGGGAGGGGCGGTGGTGGGGAGAGGCAGTGGTGGGGAGGGGCGGTGGTGGAGAGGGGCGGTGGTGGGGAGGGCGGTGGGGAGAGAAGCAGTGGTTGGGGTGGGGCGGTGGTGGGAGAGGGGCTGTGGTGGGGAGGGCGGTGGTGGCGAGGGGCGGTGGTGGAGAGAAGCAGTGGTTGGGGTGGGGCGGTGGTAGGGAGGGGGAGGGCGGGAAGGGTGGTTAGGTGCGTGTCAAACTGCCATTGGCCTCACCCATAACACTGCAGGCAGATTATACCAGCCAACACTGAGCCTCTATGTATTACCTCCCTGGCATGATGTCCAGCATGGCCACACACACACACACACACACACACACACACACATGCTCTGGGGAGGAGAGAGAGAGAGAGAGAGAGAGAGAGAGAGAGAGAGAGAGAGAGAGAGAGAGAGAGAGAGAGAGAGAGAGAGAGAGAGAGAGAGAGAGAGAGAGAGAGAGAGACATTGGTGGGAATATTCAGAGGTACAGACGGGGACAGGAAGCGATGCTGATCTCTCTCATTCATGGGCTTCCAGGCGAGACATAAACGCTTTCCAATACTTTCTACATATACATTCCTCGGTGCTTCCTACACTACAAAACAATTTTCTCTTATTTCCCAAAAAAATTCTTTCATCAATTTGTAAATAACTCTTCATCAATACATTAAAGAAAAATAGCTTCTCATTTTTTTTTCTTTTGGGTTTAATTCCTTATATTTGACCTTTTCCAAATACAAATTACCATTCGTCTATAAATGAAATTTTCAAAACTTTAAAACAAAATTGTCCATTGCTATCTATATAAACTTTCTTCCAATACTTTCTCAGTAAATTGTCTTCCAATGCTTTCCAAATAAAACTTTTTTCTATTACATTTGATCACATTCTAAAGACGTCTTTTCTTTATTATTATCCTGAACTCAACTCAGTAATAAAAAAAATATTCTCTTTAATATTCCAACTTTGATTCCGGGAATTTCTTCTTTAGGGGAATATATAAAACGAATGTCAAATCAGTAGAGAATTTCTGGGTAAAGGAACCGTAGCACCTGAAGATTAGCCCCCAGCTTATTACACCTGATGATTTAAACACGTTAGGTTAGGTTAGGTTATTTTGGGTTAGGTAAGGTCACGTTAGATTAGATCAGGTCAGGTTAGGTTAGGTCAGCTTAGGTTAGATTAAGTTAGGGTAGGTTAGGTTAGGTCAGGTTAGGGTAGGTTAGGTTAGGTTAGGTTAGGTTAGGTGAGGGTAGGTTAGGTTAGGGTACGTTAGGTTAGGTTAGGGTAGGTTAGGTTAGTGCATAAACTTAATTTTCTACGTCTATTCCCCAGAGTACAGTTTTGCCAGGAACCATTTTGTAAACCTCGCACTTGACCCGACTTTCCGTAACTCTCCCAATAGATGGCGGTAACATAGCTTGGCCGGCAGGTGAGTCAATCAGCTGTGAGAGGCAAGTGAGTCAATCAGCTGTGAGGGGCAGGTAAGTCAATCAGCTGTGAGGGGCAGGTAAGTCAATCAGGTCTGAGGGGCAGGTAAGTCAATCAGCTGTGAGGGGCAAGGAAGTCATTGAGCTGTGAGGGGCAGGTAAGTCAATCAGCTGCGGGGGGCAGGTAAGTCAATCAGCTGCGGGGCGCAGGTAAGTCAATCAACTGTGGGGGGCAGGTAAGTCAATCAACTGTGAGGGGCAGGTAAGTCAATCAGCTGCGAGGATGACTGAAGATTGTACTACACCACAGAAAGACTCACATTCCTTTGTTGATTAATTAATTATGAATGTTATGGAGAATGTTATCAGCCACTTTTACATGTTGTTGGATATGAAAGAATGTTGTGGGCCTGTATTGAAGTGTCTTCCGCTGTGAAGATTGTAACAGAAGGGTCACACTTCCGTGTACGAGTATATACACTGCATTGAATTGAATTGAAACAGTTTATTTAGCCAGAAAAACACAGATACTGAGTGGATAATAATAACAATATTAACATGGCTGAGCCAGTTGAGAACCTGAGCTCTCTTTTAGGCACCTGATATATACTATACATTTATCTCAAGGAAGTATTATGTAACATTTAGTATCATCTGGAATAGTACAATAGCATGGTGGTAATAAGAACATCTCATAATGTTACCACGGTTATCACTTCAATATTTAATTATTTTAATTATCTATTATTGTTTTTAGTTTATTTATTTATTTATTTATATATACTGTACATAAATTACAGTGGATTTGAAAAACATAAGTATAATGGGGGAGCAGTACAACCTGGGTTGTACAGTAATAAGGTTGAACAAGAGGACAGAGCTGTCAGGATTATGTCTAGTTGGCAATAATGTTTATTGTAATGGTAATTACTTATCTATTTACATGATAATTTCCGATAAAACGGTTTTGATGGTACAATAAAAGCAGGTACTGTAAATATAGTAGGTATTACAAGAAATATTAATACTTAGACAATAGATATTTTTTAAGAGATGATTTAAAGGAAGGGAGCGTAGTCTTTGCTCGGATGGGTGGGGGTAAGTTGTTCCACACCTTCACACCGTGATATATTATGGAGGTCTGGGACTGAGAGGAGCGCATGGGGGGTGGTCTTAGTAGCTCTGGGTGCCTTAAGTTGTATCTCTGATTATTCCGGAACTGGAAATAATTATTGTCAAGCAAGTGATTGATAGATTTGTAAACAAAGAGGGCACAGCAGTAGGTGTTAATATCTTCGAATTTAAAATTTTTCAATATAGCAAATTTTTCGTTTGTGTGATCTGTTTTTTTCAAGTAGGTCATTGTCCGTACAACTCTCTTTTGTGCAGTAACCAGAGATTGTGTTTTTGAAGAGCCAGAGGCCCTCCATAGTGTGTGACAGTGTATCAATGTGTTGGTAAACAAGATCATGATAGATTTCTTTCATTGCTGTGAGAGTGAGTGACTGTCGAGTGTGATACATGATACCTCACTGTTTATTGACTTTACTGTGAATGGCATTGTCATCTTTATCTGCACGGCTTACTTCACACTACCCAAACCAGCTGTCAACTAGTAAGCACACGAGTCAAGAGATGGCTCCTGATTGGTGGAAAACCATAACCGGCTGTTGGGGGACGCCATCTATGACAGGTGATGTCTACTCTAACCCTGGGAATCCAAGTTAATCCTACCCTCACCACCTCGGCTTCTTGTTCTCCCTGTCTACTCTGTCGTGAAGTTGAGCGACTGTTACCTACACTGCCTGTACACCGGAGGATCTACTGGCCATCTATTTATAAAGTGTATTAGTACAGCTGAGTACATTATTTTACACCCTTGATTATGTGTTTTGTGTTGATTTTGTTTTAAGAATATTATATAAAAATCACGTGCACATTTTTCACGTCCGACTATTTATACTGTGTTGGGTGTTGTCATGCCGACCAAGAGTGTGGCATCAAATATTCAATTAAGCCAAGTAATGCTATAATAACTAGACCTACAGTTAAACTTAATAACTAAAATAGTTCACAATACAGACTGTCATTTGTTACGTAATTGAAGTAACTAAATAAATTCAACCAAAAATTCCCCTAGACACACACACAGTTAAAGAAATCATTTTAAATTTTGAGATTAAAATAAAAGTAAAAGTTAAAGTAAAGGAACTTAAGACATTTGCCTTCTTAGTTGAGACAGTTTCCGTAACAAGATAAACATTCGACTGTACAGAAGCAAAATGGAAAGTATTTGTGTTAGTCTATGTTATGTAGTGTGTTGGTGTTTGTGTCATTTAGAGTCAGTTCATAAGCCAGGTAGTGTGTGTTGGTGTTTGTGTCATTTAGAGTCAGTTCATAAGCCAGGTAGTGTGTTGGTGTTTGTGTCATTTAGAGTCAGTTCATAAGCCAGGTAGTGTGTGTTGGTGTTGTGTCATTGTCTATAGCAGTTGAAGAGTTATGTCCTTTCCCTGAATAGCAAAGCAAGCACGCAAACACTAGTAAGAAACTATCAAACAATAATAACAAGCAAGAACACCAAGCAAACACTAGTAAAAAACTATCAAACAATAATAACAAGCAAGAACACCAAGCAAACACTAGTAACAAATAAGAACAACAAGCAAACAATAAATGCAAAGAACACTCAAAACAATAACAAACAAAAACAAATAATAACAAACAAGAACAACACTAAGAACAACAAGCAGATTAATAACAAACTAGAACAAGCAGACTAATAACAAGAACAACTATAACCCAGAGAAGCTAACAAGGACACCAATTACAAACAAACGCAATCAGGTGGTAAAGACATTCTCAGTCAGCCACTTATCCTCAATCAACTAACACAACATAATCAACCACTATCCTCAATCAACTAACACAACATAATCAACCACTATCCTCAATCAACTAACACAACATAATCAACCACTATCCTCAATCAACTAACACAACATAATCAACCACTAACACCAATCAACTACCACACATAATCAATCACTATCCTCAATCAATCAACATAATCAACCACTATCCTCAATCAACTAACACACATAATCAACCACTATCCTCAATCAACTAACACAAATATAATCAACCACTATCCTCAATCAACTACCACAACATAATCAACCACTATCCTCAATCATCTAACAGACATAATCAAAACAACAAGCAAAGGTAATAAACTCGGCCACCGCTGCCTGACCCACGATAGCTTCAGTGGTGGTCCAGGAGTGACACACATTATGCAAAGGAGAAGAAGAAAGCTGAGGAAGAGGAGAAAGAGGAGGAGGGAAGAAGAGAACCCACCGCACGTCTGGGATCATTACCCTCTCCGCCTCTTTGTGTTGCCACCACCCCAACCTTACTGGCCAAAATATGTTAATACGTTACCTCTTACCTGTCTAACAGTCCTTACTGACGAGGTGTAATGGAGAGATTTTAGTGGTGTGTGTGTGTGTGTGTGTGTGTGTGTGTGTGTGTATGTGTGTGTCTTTCTCTACACACACACACACACTCCCCACACATCTGCCTCTCCTCACCTCTCCACTCTGTCTACCTCTGTCCACCCTGTCTACCTACCTCCATCAACCCTTGTCTACCCTCCATCTGTACCTGTCCACCTGTCACCTCTCTCCAATCTCTGTCTACCTCTCCACCTCTGTCCACCTCTCTCTCCACCTGTCTACCTGTCCACCTGTCTACCTCTCTCCATCTCTGTCCACCCTCTCTCCACCCTGTCTACCTCTCCAACCCTGTCTACCTCTCCATCTCCCTCCATCAACCCTGTCTAACCCCTCTCCAATTCTGATCTACCTCTCCACCCTGTCACCCTCTCCACCCCGTCTACCTCTCTCCACCCTGTCTACCTCTCTCCACCCAGTCTATCTGTCCACCCAGTCTACTCCTCTCCACCCTGTCTACCTCTCTCCACCTAGTCTACCTCTCTCCACTCTGTCTACCTCTCTCCACTCTGTCCTTCTCTCCACCCTGTCTACCTCTCCACCCAGTCTACCTCTCTCCACCCTGTCTACCTCTCTCCACCCTGTCTACTCTCCACCCCTGTCTACTCCTGTCCACCCCTGTCTACCTCCACCCTGTCTACCTCTCTCCACCCTGTCTACCTCTGTCCACCCTGTCTACCCTCTCCACCCTGTCTACCTCTCTCTCCACCCAGTCTACCTCTCTCACCTGTCTGCCTCTCTCCACCCTGTCTACCTCTGTCCACCCTGTCTACCTCTCTCCACCCTGTCTACCTCTCTCCACCCAGTCTCCCTCTCTCCCACCTGTCTACCTCTCTCCACCCCTGTCTACCCCTCTCCAACCTGTCTACCTCTCTCCACCCCTGTCTACCTCTGTCCAACCTGTCTCCCCTCTCTCCACCCTGTCTACCCTCTCTCCCACCTGTCTACCTCTGTCCACCCTGTCTACCTCTCTCCACCCTGTCTACCTCTCTCCCACCCCAGTCTACCTCTCTCACCCCTGTCTACCTCTCTCCCACCCTGTCTACCTCTCTCCACCCTGTCTCACCTCTGTCCACCCTGTCTACCTCTCTCCACCCAGTCTACCTCTCTCACCCTGTCTACCTCTGTCCACCCGGTCTCCTCTCCCACCCTGTCTCCCTCTGTCCACCCTGTCTACCTCTCTCCACCCTGTCTACCTCTCCACCCAGTCTGCCTCTCTCCCACCCTGTCTCTCTCTCCCACTGTCTCCTCTCTCCACCCTGTCTGCCTCTCTCCACCTGTCTACCTCTGTCCACCCCTGTCTCCCTCTCTCACCCTGTCTACCTCTCTCCACCCTGTCTACCTCTGTCCACCTGTCTCTCTCACCCTGTCTACCTCTCTCCACCCAGTCTACCTCTCTCCACCTGTCTACCTCTCTCCACCCTGTCTGCCTCTTCACCTGTCTCCTCTCTCCCACCTGTCTACCTCTCTCCCACCCGTCTACCTCTCTCACCCTGTCTACCTCTCTCCACCCTGTCCTCCTCTCTCCACCCTGTCTACCTCTCTCCACCCCTGTCTGCCTCTCTCCCCACCCTGTCTGCCTCTCTCACCTGTCTACTCTCTCCACCCTGTCTACCACTCCCCCTGTCTCCCTCTCTCCACACCTGTCTCCTCTCTCCACCCTGTCTACCCCTCTCCCACCCTGTCTACCCTCTCCCACCCCTGTCTCCCCTCTCTCCACCCTGTCTACCTCTCTCCACCCTGTCTACCCCTCTCCCACCTGTCTACCTCTCTCCACCCTGTCTACCTCTCTCCCACCCTGTCTACCTCTCTCCCACCCTGTCTACCTCTCTCCCACCCTGTCTACCCTCTCCCACCCTGTCTACCTCTTCCACCCTGTCTCCTCTCACCCTGTCTACCCCTCTCCACCCTGTCTACCCCTCTCCCACCCCTGTCTACCTCTCCCCACCCTGTCTCCACCCTGTCTACCTCTCTCACCCTGTCTACCTCTCTCCACCCTGTCTACCTCTCCACCTGCTCCTCTCTCCACCCTGTCTACCTCTCTCCACCCCTGTCCTCTCCCACCTGTCTACCCCTCTCCACCCTGTCTACCTCTCTCC
>NW_024756825.1:0-31014 GCF_018991925.1 Homarus americanus
TAGGCCTAAGAGGAAAAACACCTCCCCCCTTTCTTCCTACACACCTGACTGCAAAAGAATTATAAAATACACACATCCAACTAAATCTATAATTAAAGTAAATCTATTCGGCACTACCCCAAAGAAAACAGGAAACAACCCCGACACGAACCTAGCACACTCCACTCCTCTTCCCGACTCCCCGACACACACAGTCACGTAACCGCCCATCCCTCACCTACATACACCTCACTCAGACCTCGCTCACAGTCACTCGGCAAGTTAGACCTCATCCCTGCACCCCTGAATTTCAATCTCATATAAGTAACAAATTATACAACATGATCACCATTATGCAATACAACTGTAGAGCATATCACTCAAACAGACATGCCATCTCTCTCCTCATACAAGAACACAACCCAGACATCCTCCTCCTCAACTCAATATGCACAGACACCAAAATCAAGCACTTCGGCTACACAAGCAGACAATCACCCCACGAACTATTCGAGGGCGTTGCAATCCTCATCAGATCCTCCATGAAACACGAATTCATCACCAACTTTGCTTTCAAACACTTCATGGCCGCCAAGATCTACACTCAACACGGACAGATTATCATCTGCACAACATACTCAAGACCTAACTCGCGTATCCCCTTCACAGACCTAAACTCCATCTTTAACAACTCACACCTACCTGTAATACTAATGGCTGACCTCAATGCACACCACACCGCATTCCAACACAACCGCATCGACCCCCTTGGCCAACAACTACACGCTTTGGTCACTCACAAAAACCTTCACCACATTGGCCCTTTCTTCCCCACATTCTACGCTGCTCACGGCAAAGGCACTCCAGACATCGTCATCACCAACACCCCTGCCCTCCAATTCCAACACTACATCACTCCCGGCCCCCTATCAGGCTCAGACCACATTCCCATCACTCTTCACCTCTCCAACAATCCCATCCTCCTCCCAGCAACCTCACCTCAATACCAGTATCAACACGCAGATTGGGATGCCTTCAAGAAAACACTCTCTGAACAACAATACACTCTCAACCTCGAACACCAACCCACTAGGATGATTGAGGAAACCTGGACACACCTTTTCAACACTATCACCGCCATAGCAGATACCCACATTCCTAAACACCGGTTCAAGAAAAAATACTCCTTCACACCCTCCATAAGAACTCAACGCCTACTTCACTGCTACAGGACACGATTCGAACTAAACAAACTTAACCTAGCACCAGTTTCCACAGACATCTCCACACTAAGAACACACATCATCCATAGCCTCCGTCAAGATCATGAGGTTCACTGGGCAAACTCGTAGAGGCTGCCCAAGAACACAGAACACATAACCCCCGAGAATTTTGGCAAAGGATCGCCAGGCTGAAAGGAACTGCGAAACTCCCCTTTGATCACCTGCTAGTAAATGGTAGGAAAATCAATGAGCCAGCCGAGGTAGCACAAACACTAAAACAACACTGGGAACACATTTTCCACCCACACCCCCCCACACAACAAAGGTACATCTTGAACCACATAAACAACATCACCACACACATGCAAACACTTCACGACAGAACAACTCCTGACAACACTATAGATACCTCCACTCTCACACAGGACCACACCCTCACTGCTCCTTTCACCCCAACAGAAGTCGCACAAGCACTGGACAAAACCAAAAAGAAAACACCAGGTGACAGCAATATTGGTCAAGCAATCCTGAAGCACCTGCCCCCAGAAACAATCACAGCCATTACATACCTCTACAACACCCAACTGGCTACAGGATACTTCCCAAAGCTCTTTAAGACAGCCACAGCCGTCATGATACCTAAACCAAACAAAAACCCAACAGATCCTCAAAACTACAGACCGATCAGCATACTAGAAGTCTTAGGCAAAACTTTTGAAAGACTATACAACACCCGCCTCAGATACCACCTTGAAGATGAACAACTACTGTCCTACAAGCAGTTCGGCTTCAGAGCACACCACTCAACTCAAGACGCACTCAATATAATCACAAACTACCTCCACATGAACAAAGATGCATACAAGATAGCACTCATTACAAAAGACGTACAAAAAGCCTTCGACACAGTTTGGCACGATGGTTTAAAGTACAAGATATGCACCAATTTTAACCTCCCTCAAAAATCACAACAATTACTATGTAACTTCCTAACAGACAGAAAAATGAGGATAAAAGTCACACCTGCCTACTCTGACCACTTCACACTGCATGCAGGAGTCCCACAAGGATCAGTCCTGTCCCCAACACTATACATTCTTTACACAAACGACTTACCCGACCCCTTACACATCGACTCTCTGACAATACAGTACGCCGACGATGTAACCCAACTAGTCAGACACAGAACTCTTGATCACCTAACAGACAAAGCTAACAGGGAACTCGAACAAGTTACACAATGGGAACTCCGATGGCGAATACAAACCAACCCGAACAAAGCACAAATCACCTACTTCGGCACCAAAAGACGACAACCACGTCACATTTACCTAAACCCCTACATCGCCTACCCTTCACCTATAACTATCAAACGAACAAACACAATCCTAGGAGTCACATTCAACAACACCCTCACCATGACACTACACACCAATATGAAGGCTTTGATCGCAAAGAAAACACTCGGGAATATATACAGATTCAGAACCGCATCAATCAAAACCAAAACACACCTATTCAAAGCCCTCATACGCCCACTATTGACTTATGCACCTAACACACTCCAGCTAGCACCACCATCAAGCGCCAAGAAACTTCAAGTCATTCAAAACAAAGCACTAAGATTCATCCATAACACACACTGGTCATCCTTCACCCGAAATAGTCATCTACATGAACTCAGCTCCGTCCCCCCACTTAACATCTACTGGAGACAACTAGGTGACAAACAAATAGAATCACTCCTCACTAATTACCCTCAATGGGAGGATTATTTCGACAATATCATACTCCCACGCAGATTCAGAGACAGAAATCCCTCCATACTAAACAGACCAAACACTCCCCTCCCACCTCCCTTGTATTAATAACTTCCCTATAACCACACCCAAAAAAATTTCCCCCCCAAATTAAACCTAACCTCTCCTTAACCCTCACCCAACGATTCCTCCTCCCCTTCACTCCAAACCCCACGCCACCTACTCAAACTCAAGACCACTCCGAAAAAAAAAAAAAAAAAAACTAACCCACTCAACCTGCACTAACACTCCCCCCCCAAACAAAGAAAAAGAAAAGACCCTAACAATCCCCCCAAAATAAAACCTAACATACCCAGCCGTTACTAGCAATCCCACAAAAAAAAAAAATAAATAAATAAATAAATAAATAAATAAAATAAAAAATAACCATTCTACCGTTAACTAACCACACCCTATCACTCCTCCCAAAATAAAAACCTAACATACCCAGCCGTTACTAGCAATCCCACACAAAATAAAAAATAACCATTCTACCATTAACTAACCACACCCTATCACTCCTCCCAAAACAAATACCTAACTTACCCATCCCATACTAACTCGGATGACATGTACGTTTCCCTTAGCCAATAAGGTCGGGGAGAGTTCCACAGTGCCTGTACGCAAGCCCTCTCCCTCAAGAATGTTACCTAATAAAAACGGTACCAAATTGCAGACGACATTGAACGCCTCCTTTAGCCAATAAGGTCGGGGAGGGGTGCAATGTACCTGTACACAAACCCTCTCCCTCAAGAATGGGGCCAGAACTCACAATACCTGCAAGAGCCTACCGCAATTGCAGAAGTCCTTTACTAGCCAAAGGGAAGAAAGAATGCAATGATTAACCCAACTCTGCCAACTACTAACAAAACCTACAATCCTCCCAAAAGAAAAACTTAACCCACCCAACCTTACTCACAATCCCTCCTATAAAAAAAAAAAAAAATGCTAACTCTCCATCCAATCACTAATCAACACCTTCAATCCTCCCAAAAGAAAAACTTAACCCACCCAATCTTACTCACAATCCCTCCAAAAAAAAAAAAAAAAAAAAAACCTAACTCACTGTCCAATCACTAATCAACACCTTCAATCCTCCCAAAAAACTTAATATACCCGACCTTTCTAACAAGCCCTTCGACCTCCTAATAAAAAAAAAAAAAAAAAAAAAAAAACCTATGACTCAATACAACTATTCATTAGCAAATAAATCATCACACCTAAGGAATCCTTCCATACAGAAATTAACTCAACAACCTCCAAAGCCTCTCTCCTCTCCTCTGCCTCCCCTCTCCTCTCCTCTCCTCCCCCCTCCTCCCGACAACCGAACCATACCTGACCTTATATCAATTATCCTAACCCTCCCCCTCTCCCCTTACTACATTTCCACGCAAACGCATACACACTCACACAACAACCCCCCCGAAGCAAAAAAGTAATTCACCTCAACTCAACATACAACCTCCACCCCCGCCAATCCCCAAACACAAACTCCCCCACCCCTGCCAGACAAAGCCTCTCATAACACCACAACTCTCCAAAACCAAATCAAACATACCCAACCTCTATACCAGCCACTGTCAACATTATCGACCTAACTCAAGACTGAAACCAAACAACCTATATCTCACTCTCATCTCCGTTCACAATTTGACAAAGCTCAAATCTGTCCCCTGCTATTACTAAATAACTCTCCTACGATACACTCATCCTTCCTTACTACGAATACTTTGACATTTCAAGCTCAAAGATTCAAAACTCTTCCTCCAACTCTCTCCATTTCTCTCTGACATAGCTGAAAGACCCACAACTCTCAGAAACAAATTAAAACATACCCAACGTCTGTGACATCCAATTCTCAATAAAATCGACCTAACTCAAGACTGAAACCATTCAGCCTATATCTCATTCTCGTCTCCGTTCATAATTTGACAAAAAAGCTCAAATCTGTCTGCTGCTATTACTAAAAACTCTCCTACGATACGCTCATCCTTCCTTACTATGAATACTTTGACATTTCAAGCTCAAAGATTCAAAAACCCTTCCTCCAACTCGCTCCGTTCCTCTTTGACATAGCTCAAAGACTTTACCTTCATCTTTATCCAAACAACCCTACGACTAGCAAAATTTCTATATTTTCACCTTCTCTGTTTACTTTGATCGTGTGTGCCTGTGCGTCCGTCCACCTGCGTTTCTCGGCTTGCGCCGCCGCCGTGGCGGGACGGTTCTTCCTACGCTCTGCCAACACTGCCCGAGCTAAGACGACAATCAGAACACCCGCGTTGGCCCTTTGCTTGCTCGGACCTGCTCCCGCCCTCCCTCTGCCTCGTCCTGATTGTTGTTGTTGTTGCACCCTCAGGGCATTTTGCCTACCCCCTCACGCAAGCGGTGTTTAGCCACTGCACCTGTTCTCTCCTTCTAAAATTCACTTCCATCCTCCCTTTATTCTTCCTCTGAACCTCCTTCCCCCCTGTCACTAGCATTTTTCTTTCTTTTTTTTTTCAGGCTCGTCTTGAGAAAAAACTGAGCTACAAAGAGGCCCTCCTTGCTGTACGCTCCCAAGAAAAGAAAAAACCAGCAGTAAAGAAAAACCAAGAAAAGAAAACTCAACAGAAGCCGCCCACCACACAGAACCAAGAACACCACGTGGCCCATGGTGCTGAAGCCCACGCGGCCCGTGGTGCTGAAGCCCACGTGGTCAACCTCTCCCTCTCTGAATTCTTCCACACCTATGAGGACTTAAAATACGAGGAAGACGAACAAGAAGACCCAAACACAAACGAATGGACACTCCAAGAGAGCAAGAAGAGAAGGAGAGAGAGAAGAAAATCGACATCAAGCTAAGAAGACCAAGACATCCCCTCCACACAAGAAACCAAAACACAATCAAGCCGACCAAGCACTGAACATCCATTGCCCAACCCATCACGCACCTGACGCTTGACCTGACGCTAGCCTGGCCTTGTCTTGTCGCCTCCCTGCCGCGTCCAGGCGGGTTGCTGTGGCTGCCTCCATCTTATAATCCCTCACGCAAGCGGTGTTTAGCCACTGCACCTGTTCTCTCCTTCTAAAATTCACTTCCATCCTATCTTTATTCTTCCTCTGAACCTCCTTCCCCCCTGTCACTAGCATTTTCTAGTCTAGTCTAGGCTGTACGCATACAGACATCACTCAACCCTCTCTCACCATGAACGGTTACGAGTTTGATAACGTGGCGCGGATACGTCCGGACACGCCGACCTGCCCCAAGAAACTAAACCTCCTAGTTCTCCAGAAGTTTTTCGAAGCTAATGGGATCGTGGGGGTCACCAAGGTGGAACGTCTAAAGCTCCATGGTGACATCAAGATCACCTTCGTCGAGAAGGGCATGCCCGCACAGCTCGCGGAGATCCCAGACATCAACTGCATTCCTTTTAAAATGTTTGCCTACATGTGGGACAACTTGAAGCTGGGTGTAATCTCCCACGCCGAAATTGCCCACATGGACAAAGCAGAGCTGAGTGAGCTCCTCAAGGAGCAGCAGCTCCAAGTTGTGAAGAAGCTGTCCGACACCACTGCCCTCATCGGACACCACTCCACCCTACCCAAGGAAGCTCAACTGGCGTGGGTAACTGTGCCAGTCAAGCCCTACTGCAGACCGAAACGGTGTTACAAATGCCAGCACTATGGACACACTGTAAACAAGTGTGAGGCGCAGGAAGACACCTGCTCCATGTGTGGCAGCCCTGGACACCGCTACACGGTCTGCCCCAACACAGAGAAAAAATGCGCTGCCTGTGGTGGCCCACACTCCTCCGCCGACCGGACCTGCCCCAGATGGAAGGAGGAATGCAGGGTAGCCAAGGCTCGTCTTGAGAAAAAACTGAGCTACAAAGAGGCCCTCCTTGCTGTACGCTCCCAAGAAAAGAAAAAACCAGCAGAAAAGAAAAACCAAGAAAAGAAAACTCAAGAGAAGACGCCCACCACACAGAACCAAGAACACCACGTGGCCCGTGGAGCTGAAGCCCACGTGGTCAACCTCACCGTCTCTGACTTCTTCCACACCTATGAGGACTTAATACACGAGGAAGACGAACAACAAGACCCAAACACAAACGAATGGACACTTCAAGAGAGCAAGAAGAG
Organism: Homarus americanus; assembly: GCF_018991925.1. NCBI lineage: Eukaryota > Metazoa > Arthropoda > Malacostraca > Decapoda > Nephropidae > Homarus > Homarus americanus. The sequence continues at coordinate 7,127 of NW_024756825.1, forward strand.
GAGGAGAGTGAGAAGAAAATCGACATCAAGCTAAGAAGACCAAGACATCCCCTCCACACAAGAAACCAAAACACAATCAAGCCGACCAAGCACTGAACATCCATTGCCCAACCCAACACGCACCTGACGCTTGACCTGACGCTAGCCTGGCTTTGTCTTGTCGCCTCCCTGCCGCGTCCAGGCGAGTTGCTGCTGCTGCCTCCATCTTATAATCCCTCACGCAAGCGGTGTTTAGCCACTGCATCTGTTCTCTCCTCCTAAAATTCACTTCAATCCTCCCTTTATTCTTCTCCTGAACCTCCTTCCCCCCTGTCACTAGCATTTCGATCGTTTCGATCGATCGGCTGTACGCGTCGTCAGTGATCACATCACACTTCACTCCTCTCTCACCATGAACGGTTACGAGTTTGATAACGTGGCGCGGATACGTCCGGACACGCCGACCTGCCCCAAGAAACTAAACCTCCTAGTTCTCCAGAAGTTTTTCGAAGCTAATGGGATCGTGGGGGTCACCAAGGTGGAACGTCTAAAGCTCCATGGTGACATCAAGATCACCTTCGTCGAGAAGGGCATGCCCGTACAGCTCGCGGAGATCCCAGACATCAACGGCATTCCTTTTAAAATGTTTGCCTACATGTGGGACAACTTGAAGCTGGGTGTAATCTCCCACGCCGAAATTGCCCACATGGACAAAGCAGAGCTGAGTGAGCTCCTCAAGGAGCAGCAGCTCCAAGTTGTGAAGAAGCTGTCCGACACCACTGCCCTCATCGGACACCACTCCACCCTACCCAAGGAAGCTCAACTGGCGTGGGTAACTATGCCAGTCAAGCCCTACTGCAGACCGAAACGGTGTTACAAATGCCAGCACTATGGACACACTGTAAACAAGTGTGAGGCGCAGGAAGACACCTGCTCCATGTGTGGCAGCCCTGGACACCGCTACACGGCCTGCCCCAACACAGAGAAAAAATGCGTTGCCTGTGGTGGCCCACACTCCTCCGCCGACCGGACCTGCCCCAGATGGAAGGAGGAATGCAGGGTAGCCAAGGCTCGTCTTGAGAAAAAACTGAGCTACAAAGAGGCCCTCCTTGCTGTACGCTCCCAAGAAAAGAAAAAACCAGCAGAAAAGAAAAACCAAGAAAAGAAAACTCAAGAGAAGACGCCCACCACACAGAACCAAGAACACCACGTGGCCCGTGGAGCTGAAGCCCACGTGGTCAACCTCACCCTCTCTGACTTCTTCCACACCTATGAGGACTTAATACACGAGGAAGACGAACAACAAGACCCAAACACAAACGAATGGACACTTCAAGAGAGCAAGAAGAGGAGGAGAGTGAGAAGAAAATCGACATCAAGCTAAGAAGACCAAGACATCCCCTCCACACAAGAAACCAAAACACAATCAAGCCGACCAAGCACTGAACATCCATTGCCCAACCCAACACGCACCTGACGCTTGACCTGACGCTAGCCTGGCTTTGTCTTGTCGCCTCCCTGCCGCGTCCAGGCGAGTTGCTGCTGCTGCCTCCATCTTATAATCCCTCACGCAAGCGGTGTTTAGCCACTGCATCTGTTCTCTCCTCCTAAAATTCACTTCAATCCTCCCTTTATTCTTCTCCTGAACCTCCTTCCCCCCTGTCACTAGCATTTTTCGATTCGATTCGGCGAAGCCACACACTCTCTCTCCCTCACCATGAACGGATACGAGTTTGTTAACGTGGCGCGGATACGTCCGGACACGCCGACCTGCCCCAAGAAACTAAACCTCCTAGTTCTCCAGAAGTTTTTCGAAGCTAATGGGATCGTGGGGGTCACCAAGGTAGAACGCCTAAAGCTCCATGGTGACATCAAGATCACCTTCGCCGAGATGGGCATGCCCGCTCAACTCGCGGAGATCCCAGACATCAACGGCATTCCTTTTAAAATGTTTGCCTTCATGTGGGACAACTTGAAGCTGGGTGTACTCTCCCACGCCGAAATTGCCCACATGGACAAAGCAGAGCTGAGTGAGCTCCTCAAGGAGCAGCAGCTCCAAGTTGTGAAGAAGCTGTCCGACACCACTGCCCTCATCGGACACCACTCCACCCTACCCAAGGAAGCTCAACTGGCGTGGGTAACTGTGCCAGTCAAACCCTACTGCAGACCGAAACGGTGTTACAAATGCCAGCACTATGGACACACTGTAAACAAGTGTGAGGCGCAGGAAGACACCTGCTCCATATGTGGCAGCCCTGGACACCGCTACACGGTCTGCCCCAACACAGAGAAAAAATGCGTTGCCTGTGGTGGCCCACACTCCTCCGCCGACCGGACCTGCCCCAGATGGAAGGAGGAATGCAGGGTAGCCAAGGCTCGTCTTGAGAAAAAACTGAGCTACAAAGAGGCCCTCCTTGCTGTACACTCCCAAGAAAAGAAAAAACCAGCAGTAAAGAAAAACCAAGAAAAGAAAACTCAACAGAAGCAGCCCACCACACAGAACCAAGAACACCACGTGGCCCGTGGTGCTGAAGCCCACGCGGCCAGTGGTGCTGAAGCCCACGTGGTCAACCTCTCCCTCGCTGAATTCTTCCACACATATGAGGACTTAAAATACGAGGAAGACGAACAAGAAGACCCAAACACAAACGAATGGACAATTCAAGAGAGCAAGAAGAGAAGGAGAGAGAGAAGAAAATCGACATCAAGCTAAGAAGACCAAGACATCCCCTCCACACAAGAAACCAAAACACAATCAAGCCGACCAAGCACTGAACATCCATTGCCCAACCCAACACGCACCTGACGCCTGACCTGACGCTTGACCTGACGCTTGACCTGACGCTTGACCTGACGCTAGCCTGGCCTTGTCTTGTCGCCTCCCTGCCGCCTCCAGCCGGGTTGTTGCTGCTGCCCCCATCTTATAATCCCTCACGCAAGCGGTGCTTAGCCACTGCATCTGTTCTCTCCTCCTAAAATTCACTTCAATCCTCCCTTTATTCTTCTCCTGAACCTCCTTCCCGTCAGCATTGGTAGCGTGCTGTGACAACATCCAGGGTATCACCAAGCCTGCCATTCGTCGTCTAGCTCGGCGTGGAGGTGTTAAACGTATATCCGGCCTCATCTACGAGGAGACCCGCGGCGTCCTCAAGGTGTTTCTGGAGAACGTCATCCGTGACGCCGTCACCTACACCGAGCACGCAAAAAGGAAGACCGTCACCGCCATGGATGTGGTGTATGCCCTGAAACGGCAGGGCCGCACCCTTTATGGTTTTGGTGGTTAATCAACCTGATGGACGGGCGCACACCACCACCACCACCACGACAAACAAATATACGGACCTAATTTTAGGTCCACATTCAAATCGCTAAAGAGTTGGTTAGACACTGAGTAAATCGTTGAAAATATATCCAATCACATGATCCTCTCTAATTCTGGACTTGTGGTATGAGTATAGGTTGTGTGTGAACGTGTTGGAACCACTTCCTAATAATGGTCAGTCAGTCAGTCAACATTCACCTAACCTCCAGGTACCTCACCTAACTTCCTGTAGCGTCACCGAACCTCACGAAATGTAACCCAATGTAGTTTATAATCTATCCTAACATGACATAACATAACCACGCACTATATTACTTCGGTAAGAGTAATGAGTTTTAATACACAAAGTTGCAGTTATCATTCATTCATACATACATACATACATACATACATACATACATACATACATACATAACATGCTAGTGGCAGGGGGGGATTGAAGTGAATTTTAGGAGGATAGAATAGGTGCAGTGGCTAAACAGCGCTTGCGTGAGGGACTTTAAGCAGCAACTCGCCTGGATGCGGCAGGATAGAGTCAGGTCAAGCGTCCGGTGCATGTTGGGTTCCGCCATGGTTTCTCAGTGTTTGGTCGGCTTGATTGTGTGTGTTGCTTTCTTGTTTGGAGGAAATGTCTTGGTATTCTTCTTCTTAGCTTGAAGTTGATTTTCTTCTAACTCTTCTCCTCTTGTTGTTCGTCTTCCTCGTGTCTGCTATCATTCTGTAAAGACTCTCTATATGTATGTAGGTATGAGTGAGTAACAGTTGCCGGTTACAGTGATACTTCATATTCGCTGGTGTTGTACTGTATGGCTTCGGTATTTCTTAATATACAAACAGCACCGTTAGTGGATTGAGGTATTTAAAAACCAGCCTGCATTACTTATATATAGAAATAAATAATGTGGCTTGGACAATAATGACGACTACTCTCTCCTACCTTCCCCAAACAAGGGCTTTTCGAAAGTATAAATTGGACACAAATGACTTAGTACATCATAAATTGGTGGTTTAACAAAAGCCCTCATTAGAGAAAGGTGAAGGAGCACACAGTGAACATACAGATTAATGTTTGCACGCGTAGATCATGTAAGGTGAGATGTTGAACACCAGACACGTAGTGTAGTAACTCCCTCACAGATGGCGTTATGAGGGGCCTGATGATGTAGCAGTTACCTCACAGATGGTGTTATGAGGAAATTCACATGATGATGCTGTAGCAAAACATTCACCACGTGTTGTCGTAGCATCTTGGGGACACCACGTGGTCGACATGACTCACTCATTCAAGTGGGTGAGGTGTGGTCCCAGGCCTCTCTATCGTGGAGTCTCAGGGGAAGTATAACTGGGTACCTGGGACCTCACTGTGTGAAGGTGGTTAGCTAGCTTGGGTAAGACTCAACTGCCGAGTTGTTTTTCACTGAGTTAAGCACTGTTCACCACTATTCATCACTGGTTCCATTCCTTGGCCAAATGAGATAGTACCTTATGGCAAGAACTTGTTGATAGTCCGCTGGGGAGGAGTGTTCAGGGGAGTGAGTTGGTATGGGCCAACATATAAATAATAATAATAATAATAATAATTAACGGTTTATTGAAAGAGCTTGGCAGCCAGAAGACTGAAAATATACAGTTACATATTTGGGGAATGGGTTACGAATTACAAATAATATACAAGTAACATGAGTGACACAAATAAGACATATAATAACTAGCTGGGGAAAAGCTCAAACTACAGTTCATTTCAACATAGTGACAGTGCAAGGAGTAGTGTTTACTGGGAGTGAGTACACTGATTTATTACAAGTTATCGATAATTTTTTCAATGGTTGGGACTGGGCTGTTCTTATAGCGATCAGTTCGTGCACGTATGGGCTGGGCTGGATGCGGTTGTGGTGTCGAAGAGCAATTCTCGGACTAGGGATCTCAGGTGGTAGTAGGAGCCGGTGTCGGGGATGGTGTAGAAGCTTCTTACCAAATTTGCAGATGAGGTCGTGGTGATGGTCAGTGAGAGTCTAAAGGGTCAGTGTGTTGAGCGCTTCTTGATATGTGGAGTAGGAAGGGTAGAGAATAATCTTGCATGGCCTCTTGTGCACTTTTTCTAGGTGTTTACGTTGTGTGGCATTTAGGGAGGAAGACCAGGTGGAGGAGGCATAGGTGAGCTTGGGAAGTATGAATGTTGTGTAAACACTGAGGAGCTCGTGTGCAGGAACACCGAGGGACTTGAGTCGGCGTAGGAGGTGGAGACAGAAACTGGAGGATTTGATAACTTCACTGACGTGTGGTTTCTAATTTAGTTTGTTGTCTATATGTATGTGTGTGTGTGTGTGTGTGTGTGTGTGTGTGTGTGTGTGTGTGTGTGTGTGTGTGTGTGTGTGTGTGTGTGTGTGTATACTACTGTACTTTTTAGATCCTCCTACGCAACCTAACCTATTATAGTTAAGTATAGTAGGCTATACACTATTTTGTTAGTATGTGTTATAAAATGAAATTGCATGTTATTATTATTAATATTATTATTATTAATATTATTATTATTATTATTATTAGTAGTAGTATTATTATTATTATTATTATTGTTATTATTATTACATGCTAATATAATACTAAGTTGCCCGCCAGATTTCCTCAGAGATGGGAGGAGCACATTGGCGGCGGTGTTGTTTATACTCCGCCCGATTACTGATTCCTATTCACCGAGCCAGAGCTGGCGGGCGGCGTGTTATGTGCCACGTTTTGTTTCCCATTGGGCGTACCGCTCAGCTGGGGAGTAGGAGATTTCATAAAAAGAAAGTTTGAGTGGAGAACACACCTTTTCCTTCACATACAGTTATCTTAGACCATCTACTAGTATAATAGTTTGCACAAAAATACTCTACACTCTTTCTAGGTTATTGTTATGTTGTTTTTTTTTTTTTTGACTTCTCATCAGATTGTGCATTCAACTAATATACACTATTAGTGTGTTTATTATTATGTTTTATAGTATTATTTCGTATAATATTGGGTAACACAATTATAGTCACTAATATACACTATTAGTGTGTTTATTATTATGTTTTATAGTATTATTTCGTATAATATTGGGTAACACAATTATAGTCACTAGTATAGTTTATTATTGGGGTTTATAGCAGTTTGTGGTCTAATAGTATCATGCTTTATGAGTGGTGTTCTATGTAGTGATGATTAGGCAATAAAATATGCTTTGGGTGTTTATAGCAGTTTTTGTGGTCTACTAGTATCATGCTTTATGGGTGGTGTTCTATGTAGTGATGATTAGGCCATAAAATATGCTTTTGGTTTATTGCTAACAAAATATACTTTGCTCTACCGCTGTCGTGCAAAACATGGTGAAACTTACATACACAGTTAATAAAGTATTCATGGAAGAAGAAGAAGAAGAAGAAGAAGAAGAAGAAGAAGAAGAAGAAGAAGAAGAAGAAGAAGAAGAAGAAGTACGAGGAAGAATTGTGGAGGGAATGAACAGTGAGACAATGTAAAGCCTCCGGGATGGCGGCAGCGTTTCTGTTATTAATATATAATAAGACAATAGGAAAATATGTTGTTGTCTCTACCTGTATTATTACCTTTGCGATAGCATGGTTCAATTTTGGGAGGACAGAGGAAGGAGCAGGAGGTTAGGAAGGGAGAGATAGTGTCTGTGATCCTCGGGTCACCACTCCTCGGATTGTGTCAGTTCAAGTTTAGAAGCTCCAACAACTTTCCTGAATACGAATTCGCAACCTTTCGATTTACAACAGGTACCTACTTACTGCTACAGTAGGTGAACAGGGACCAAGGGGGCTAGGAATAGTGTCCAAACAACTTGCTCCTGCCTGCCTGTGTGATGTAGTCGTGGCCACAATTAGGTTAGGATACAGACACATCTGGCAAGTTAGTAACGCTGTACCCATACCGGAACACTCAGCATGTAAACTTTGTGATACACCTTTAAAGCACTATATTATTGAATGTGACACTGTCCAAGACTTCAGGCCACCTCACTTATTGTATCTTGAACTATGTCATTACTTCATTGAGGACATTACATTCTTGCTCTTTATCCCAAATTGGCTAGCCCACACTGGTAAATGTGTACTGTACTGTCAATGAATCTGATGTATTTCTTTGTGTATGAACCTGACTGAAAATAAGGTCGCCTCCCTGGCTGCTGCTGCTGCTGCTGCTGCTTCTTGCGCCCTTCTAAGTCCCGTTTAAGTCCCCCACCCCAGGCCCCGCAGTAACCCTTCACATCTACACCATTCTCAAACAATTTCACTCAATTTCCACAATACTATGCTAATTACACGTAAAATAGAGTGTTATCCTGCAAAACGTTGATGTCGTATATTTCTCTCTTTAAGTGATATCCTGTGGCTCCGAAAGGAGCCTGTTTGGTTAGGTTGTCTTGTGTGAACGAACCTTGGGTTCTTATTTCTTCTCTGTCTTCTTGGGGAGGAGCACAGCTTGGATGTTAGGAAGGACACCCCCTTGGGCAATGGTGACTCCAGACAGGAGCTTGTTCAGCTCCTCGTCATTGCGAATGGCAAGCTGAAGATGACGTGGGATAATGCGGGTCTTCTTGTTGTCGCGGGCGGCGGTACCGGCCAGCTCGAGCACTTCTGCTGCCAGGTACTCCATGACGGCTGCAAGGTACACAGGGGCACCTGCACCAACGCGCTCAGCATAGTTGCCCTTACGCAAGAGACGGTGGATTCTACCCACGGGGAACTGGAGTCCGGCCCTGCTAGAACGGGACTTTGATTTGCCCTTCACTTTGCCTCCCTTGCCGCGTCCTGACATGTTGCTGCTGCTGCTTTTCGTGATAGGAGTTAAATCTCCGCCCGCCACCTTGGTCTTTTATACCAAGCTCAGGATCAGGCCAGGTGGCCGTCTCGCGGACCCAACCAATGTAAGAGAGCCGTAGCTGCAGCCAGTCTGATCCTGAGCGGCCCGCTCGGTATATAAGGAAAAGTTAGTCGGGCCAGTTTTCAATTCTCTCGCTCCGCGCCACGAGTAACTGTGCCGCCATGCCTCCCAAAACTTCCGGAAAGGCTGCCAAGAAGGCTGGAAAGGCCTAGAAGGCCATTGCCAAGGGTGACAAGAAGAAGAAGCGCAGGAGGAAGGAAAGCTACAGCATCTACATCTACAAGGTACTGAAGCAAGTGCACCCCGACACAGGAGTCTCCTCCAAAGCTATGTCCATCATGAACTCTTTCGTGAACGACATCTTCGAGCGCATCGCTGCCGAGGCTTCCCGCCTGGCGCACTACAACAAACGCTCCACCATTACAAGTCGGGAAATCCAGACAGCTGTCTGACTCTTGCTGCCCGGTGAACTGGCCAAGCATGCCGTGTCTGAGGGCACCAAGGCTGTCACCAAGTACACCTCTTCCAAGTAAGAGGTTACTTGTGCACAACAAACACGCCATCCCACTACTACAACTTAATCGGCTCCATCGGAGCCACAGTTACATGTTAAAGAGACAGTTACCGACAGTGATATATTGAGAGGGAAATAAATAAAAAAAAAATTATAATAATCTGCATTCTCTATTAGCGTAGAAACCGGACTAAATCGAAACATAATAAATAAATAAATAAATTCTGCGTGGAGTAGTTGTACACCCACTGCAAAGTGACATACATGGAGTGTGTTTGGGCTTCATTTCTTGTTTGCAGCACGCCTATTTCATGTAAACAATTTTTTTTTTTTTTTTTTATTGTATGTTCTTTTATTTTATTTATTTATTTACTTACTTACTTACTTCTTCTTTATATATTTATTTGTTACTAGCTCTTGTTTGTTGCACCCACCCACCTCCCGAATTGATGACCTACTATACAATCGTACCTCCACGAATGTTACCAACTTACCGTTAGGCGATTTGGGTAACCGAAATTAACGCTCTCCGTCCACCAACCATTTCGATTGTCATGAAAATTATCTTCAGAACAGTTCTTTTGCCCTGAGAAGGGCCGAGTTATAGATGTCTGGTAGGTTTTGTTGTGCTTTTTGTTTTTCCCCAAGGAAGAGGACTTAAGCACGCTCTCCGCGGATGCGCCGGGCCAGCTGGATGTCCTTGGGCATGATGGTAACGCGCTTGGCGTGAATGGCACACAGGTTGGTGTCCTCGAAAAGACCCACCAGGTAAGCCTCAGAGGCTTCCTGCAGAGCCATGACGGCAGACGACTGGAAGCGCAGGTCAGTCTTGAAACCCTGGGCGATCTCACGCACCAGGCGCTGGAAGGGCAGCTTCCTGATGAGTAGCTCTGTGCTCTTCTGGTAACGACGGATCTCACGAAGGGCGACGGTTCCGGGCCTGTAACGATGGGGCTTCTTGACACCACCGGTGGCTGGGGCGGACTTGCGAGCTGCCTTGGTGGCAAGCTGCTTCCGTGGAGCCTTGCCTCCAGTGGACTTGCGGGCAGTCTGTTTAGTACGGGCCATCTCGACGACGAAATAGTCAATACGGGCGGCCCGGCAGGCGGGCGGGCTTATATACAGACATTCTCCACCTCAGTGGCCACCCCATTGGCCACGAGTGCCGCATGCGTCATCCGCAAGCTACGCCCCACCTCCAAGAGGGAGGGACGGCCTTGGATGAACGATACTACCGCTGCGTCCACAGCACGCCACCTACTCCCACCAAACCGTGGGCGAAGCCACACACTCTCTCTCCCTCACCATGAACGGATACGAGTTTGTTAACGTGGCGCGGATACGTCCGGACACGCCGACCTGCCCCAAGAAACTAAACCTCCTAGTTCTCCAGAAGTTTTTCGAAGCTAATGGGATCGTGGGGGTCACCAAGGTAGAACGCCTAAAGCTCCATGGTGACATCAAGATCACCTTCGCCGAGATGGGCATGCCCGCTCAACTCGCGGAGATCCCAGACATCAACGGCATTCCTTTTAAAATGTTTTCCTTCATGTGGGACAACTTGAAGCTGGGTGTAATCTCCCACGCCGAAATTGCCCACATGGACAAAGCAGAGCTGAGTGAGCTCCTCAAGGAGCAGCAGCTCCAAGCTGTGAAGAAGCTGTCCGACACCACTGCCCTCATCGGACACCACTCCACCCTACCCAAGGAAGCTCAACTGGCGTGGGTAACTATGCCAGTCAAGCCCTACTGCAGACCGAAACGGTGTTACAAATGCCAGCACTATGGACACACTGTAAACAAGTGTGAGGCGCAGGAGGACACCTGCTCCATGTGTAGCAGCCCCGGACACCGCTACACGGTCTGCCCCAACAAAGTAAAAAAATGCGCTGCTTGTGGTGGCCCACACTCCTCCGCCGATCGGACCTGCCCAAAGTGGAAGGAGGAATGCAGTGTAGCCAAGGCTCGTATTGAGAAGAAACTGAGCTATAAAGAGGCCCTCCTTGCTGTACGCTCCCAAGAAAAGAAAAAAACAACAGCAGAAAAGAAAAACCAAGAAAAGAAAACTCAAGAGAAGACCCACCTCACAGAATCAAGAACACCACGTGGCCCGTGGAACTGAAGCCCACGTGGTCAACCTCACCCTCTCTGACTTCTTCCACACCTATGAGGACTTAATACACGAGGAAGACGAACAACAAGACCCAAACACAAACGAATGGACACTTCAAGAGAGCAAGAAGAGGAGGAGAGTGAGAAGAAAATCGACATCAAGCTAAGAAGACCAAGACATCTCCTCCACACAAGAAACCAACACACACAATCAAGCCGACCAAGCACTGAACATCCATTGCCCAACCCAACACGCACCTGACGCCTGACCTGACGCTTGACCTGACGCTTGACCTGACGCTTGACCTGACGCTAGCCTGGCCTTGTCTTGTCGCCTCCCTGCCGCGTCCAGCCGGGTTGTTGCTGCTGCCCCCATCTTATAATCCCTCACGCAAGCGGTGTTTAGCCACTGCATCTGTTCTCTCCTCCTAAAATTCACTTCAATCCTCCCTTTATTCTTCCCCTGAACCTCCTTCACCCCTGTCACTAGCATTTTCGATCTGATCTCGGCGAAATTGCTCATTACATGGACAAAGCAGAGCTGAGTGAGCTCCTCAAGGAGCAGCAGCTCCAAGTTGTGAAGAAGCTGTCCGACACCACTGCTCTCATCGGACACCACTCCACCCTACCCAAGGAAGCTCAACTGGCGTGGGTAACTATGCCAGTCAAGCCCTACTGCAGACCGAAACGGTGTTACAAATGCCAGCACTATGGACACACTGTAAACAAGTGTGAGGCGCAGGAAGACACCTGCTCCATGTGTGGCAGCCCTGGACACCGCTACACGGCCTGCCCCAACACAGAGAAAAAATGCGTTGCCTGTGGTGGCCCACACACCTCCGCCGACCGGACCTGCCCCAGATGGAAGGAGGAATGCAGGGTAGCCAAGGCTCGTCTTGAGAAAAAACTGAGCTACAAAGAGGCCCTCCTTGCTGTACGCTCCCAAGAAAAGAAAAAACCAGCAGTAAAGAAAAACCAAGAAAAGAAAACTCAACAGAAGCAGCCCACCACACAGAACCAAGAACACCACGTGGCCCGTGGTGCTGAAGCCCACGCGGCCAGTGGTGCTGAAGCCCACGCGGCCAGTGGTGCTGAAGCCCACGTGGTCAACCTCTCCCTCTCTTAATTCTTCCACACCTATGAGGACTTAAAATACGAGGAAGACGAACAAGAAGACCCAAACACAAACGAATGGACAATTCAAGAGAGCAAGAAGAGAAGGAGAGAGAGAAGAAAATCGACATCAAGCTAAGAAGACCAAGACATCCCCTCCACACAAGAAACCAAAACACAATCAAGCCGACCAAGCACTGAACATCCATTGCCCAACCCAACACGCACCTGACGCCTGACCTGACGCTTGACCTGACGCTAGCCTGGCCTTGTCTTGTCGCCTCCCTGCCGCGTCCAGCCGGGTTGTTGCTGCTGCCCCCATCTTATAATCCCTCACGCAAGCGGTGTTTAGCCACTGCATCTGTTCTCTCCTCCTAAAGTTCACTTCAATCCTCCCTTTATTCTTCTCCTGAACCTCCTTCCCCCCTGTCACTAGCATTTTTCGATTCGATTCGGCGAAGCCACACCAGGACCACCTGTAGTAGCAACCACAACAACATGACTGGACGAGGCAAAGGAGGCAAGGGACTTGGAAAGGGTGGCGCCAAGCGTCATCGTAAGGTGCTTCGTGACAACATCCAGGGTATCACCAAGCCCGCCATTCGTCGTCTAGCTCGGCGTGGAGGTGTTAAACGTATATCCGGCCTCATCTACGAGGAGACCCGCGGCGTCCTCAAGGTGTTTCTGGAGAACGTCATCCGTGACGCCGTCACCTACACCGAGCACGCAAAAAGGAAGACCGTCACCGCCATGGATGTGGTGTATGCTCTGAAACGGCAGGGCCGCACCCTTTATGGTTTTGGTGGTTAATCAACCTGATGGACGGGCGCACACCACCACCACCACCACGACAAACAAATATACGGACCTAATTTTAGGTCCACATTTAAATCGCTAAAGAGTTGGTTAGACACTGAGTAAATCGTTGAAAATATATCCAATAACATGATCCTCTCTAATTCTGGACTTGTGGTATGAGTATAGGTTGTGTGTGAACGTGTTGGAACCACTTCCTAATAATTGTCAGTCAGTCAGTCAACATTCACCTAACCTCCAGGTACCTCACCTAACTTCCTGTAGCATCACCGAACCTCACGAAATGTAACCCAATGTAGTTTATAATCTATCCTAACATGACATAACATAACCACGCACTATATTACTTCGGTAAGAGTAATGAGTTTTAATACGCAAAGTTGCAGTTATCATTCATTCATACATACATACATACATACATACATACATAACATGCTAGTGGCAGGGGGGATTGAAGTGAATTTTAGGAGGATAGAATAGGTGCAGTGGCTAAGCAGCGCTTGCGTGAGGGACTTTAAGCAGCAACTCGCCTGGATGCGGCAGGATAGAGTCAGGTCAAGCGTCCGGTGCATGTTGGGTTCCGCCATGGTTTCTCAGTGTTTGGTCGGCTTGATTGTGTGTGTGTTGTTTTCTTGTTTGGAGGAAATGTCTTGGTATTCTTCTTCTTAGCTTGAAGTTGATTTTCTTCTAACTCTTCTCCTCTTGTTGTTCGTCTTCCTCGTGTCTGCTATCATTCTGTAAAGACTCTATATATGTATGTAGGTATGAGTGAGTAACAGTTGCCGGTTACAGTGATACTTCATATTGGCTGGTGTTGTACTGTATGGCTTCGGTATTTCTTAATATACAAACGGCACCGTTAGGGGATTGAGGTATTTAAAAACCAGCCTACATTACTTATATATAGAAATAAATAATGTGGCTTGGACAATAATGACGACTACTCGCTCCTACCTTCCCCAAACAAGGGCTTTTCGAAAGTATACATTGGACACAAATGACTTAGTACATCATACATTGGTGGTTTAACAAAAGCCCTCATTAGAGAAAGGTGAAGGAGCACACAGTGAACATACAGATTAATGTTTGCACGCGTAGATCATGTAAGGTGAGATGTTGAACACCAGACACGTAGTGTAGTAACTCCCTCACAGATGGCGTTATGAGGGGCCTGATGATGTAGCAGTTACCTCACAGATGGTGTTATGAGGAACTTCACATGATGATGCTGTAGCAAAACATTCACTACGTGGTGTCGTAGCATCTTGGGGACACCACGTGGTCGACATGACTCACTCATTCAAGTGGGTGAGGTGTGGTCCCAGGCCTCTCTATCGTGGAGTCTCAGGGGAAGTATAACTGGGTACCTGGGACCTCACTGTGTGAAGGTGGTTAGCTAGCTTGGGTAAGACTCAACTGCCGAGTTGTTTTTCACTGAGTTAAGCACTGTTCACCACTATTCATCACTGGTTCCATTCCTTTGCCAAATGAGATAGTACCTTATGGCAAGAACTTGTTGATAGTCCGGTGGGGAGGAGGGTTCAGGGGAGTGAGTTGGTATGGGCCAACATATAAATAATAATAATAATAATAATATTTAACGGTTTATTGAAAGAGCTTGGCAGCCAGAAGGCTGAAAATATACAGTTACATATTTGGGGAATGGGTTACGAATTACAAATAATATACAAGTAACATGAGTGACACAAATAAGACATATAATAACTAGCTGGGGAAAAGCTCAAACTACAGTTCATTTCAACATAGTGACAGTGAAAGGAGTAGTGTTTACTGGGAGTGAGTACACTGATTTATTACAAGTTATCGATAATTTTTACAATGGTTGGGACTGGGCTGTTCTTATAGAGATCAGTTCGTGCACGTATGGGCTGGATGCGGTTGTGGTGTCGAAGAGCAATTCTCGGACTAGGGATCTCAGGTGGTAGTAGGAGCCGGTGTCGGGGATGGTGTAGAAGCTTCTTACCAAATTTGCAGATGAGGTCGTGGTGATGGTCAGTGAGAGTCTAAAGGGTCGGTCAGTGTGTTGAGCGCTTCTTGATATGTGGAGGAGGAAGGGTAGAGAATAATCTTGCATGGCCTCTTTTGCACTTTTTCTAGGTGTTTACGTTGTGTGGCATTTAGGGAGGAAGACCAGGTGGAGGAGGCATAGGTGAGCTTGGGAAGTATGAATGTTGTGTAAACACTGAGGAGCTCGTGTGCAGGAACACCGAGGGACTTGAGTCGGCGTAGGAGGTGGAGACGGAAACTGGAGGATTTGATAACTTCACTGACGTGTGGTTTCTAATTTAGTTTGTTGTCTATATGTATGTGTGTGTGTGTGTGTATATACTACTATACTTTTTAGATCCTCCTACGCAACCTAACCTATTATAGTTAAGTATAGTAGGCTATACACTATTTTGTTAGTATGTGTTATAAAATGAAATTGCATGTTATTATTATTAATATTATTATTATTAATATTATTATTATTATTATTATTAGTAGTAGTATTATTATTATTATTATTGTTATTATTATTACATGCTAATATAATACTAAGTTGCCCGCCAGATTTCCTCAGAGATGGGAGGAGCACATTGGCGGCGGTGTTGTTTATACTCCGCCCGATTACTGATTCCTATTCACCGAGCCAGAGCTGGCGGGCGGCGTGTTATGTGCCACGTTTTGTTTCCCATTGGGCGTACCGCTCAGCTGGGGAGTAGGAGATTTCATAAAAAGAAAGTTTGAGTGGAGAGCACACCTTTTCCTTCACATACAGTTATCTTAGACCATCTACTAGTATAATAGTTTGCACAAAAATACTCTACACTCTTTCTAGGTTATTGTTATGTTGTTTTTTTTTTTTTTGACTTCTCATCAGATTGTGCATTCAACTAATATACACTATTAGTGTGTTTATTATTATGTTTTATAGTATTATTTCGTATAATATTGGGTAACACAATTATAGTCACTAATATACACTATTAGTGTGTTTATTATTATGTTTTATAGTATTATTTCGTATAATATTGGGTAACACAATTATAGTCACTAGTATAGTTTATTATTGGGGTTTATAGCAGTTTGTGGTCTAATAGTATCATGCTTTATGAGTGGTGTTCTATGTAGTGATGATTAGGCAATAAAATATGCTTTGGGTGTTTATAGCAGTTTTTGTGGTCTACTAGTATCATGCTTTATGGGTGGTGTTCTATGTAGTGATGATTAGGCCATAAAATATGCTTTTGGTTTATTGCTAACAAAATATACTTTGCTCTACCGCTGTAGTGCAAAACATGGTGAAACTTACATACACCGTTAATAAAGTATTGATGGAAGAAGAAGAAGTACGAGGAAGAATTGTGGAGGGAATGAACAGTGAGACAATGTAAAGCCTCCGGGATGGCGGCAGCGTTTCTGTTATTAATATATAATAAGACAATAGGAAAATATGTTGTTGTCTCTACCTGTATTATTACCTTTGCGATAGCATGGTTCAATTTTGGGAGGACAGAGGAAGGAGCAGGAGGTTAGGAAGGGAGAGATAGTGTCTGTGATCCTCGGGTCACCACTCCTCGGATTGTGTCAGTTCAAGTTTAGAAGCTCCAACAACTTTCCCTGAATACGAATTCGCAACCTTTCGATTTACAACAGGTACCTACTTACTGCTACAGTAGGTGAACAGGGACCAAGGGGGCTAGGAATAGTGTCCAAACAACTTGCTCCTGCCTGCCTGTGTGATGTAGTCGTGGCCACAATTAGGTTAGGATACAGACACATCTGGCAAGTTAGTCACGCTGTACCCATACCGGAACACTCAGCATGTAAACTTTGTGATACACCTTTAAAGCACTACTATATTATTGAATGTGACACTGTCAAAGACTTCAGGCCACCTCACTTATTGTATCTTGAACTATGTCATTACTTCATTGAGGACATTACATTCTTGCTCTTTATCCCAAATTGGCTAGCCCACACTGGTAAATGTGTACTGTACTGTCAATGAATCTGATGTATTTCTTTGTGTATGAACCTGACTGAAAATAAGGTCGCCTCCCTGGCTGCTGCTGCTGCTGCTGCTGCTTCTTGCGCCCTTCTAAGTCCCGTTTAAGTCCCCACCCCAGGCCCCCACAACCGCCCTTCACATCTACACCATTCAAAATCAATTTCACTCAATTTCCACAAGACTATGCTAATTACACGTAAAATAGAGTGTTATCCTGCAAAACGTTGATGTCGTATATTTCTCTCTTTAAGTGATATCCTGTGGCTCCGAAAGGAGCCTGTTTGGTTAGGTTGTCTTGTGTGAACGAACCTTGGGTTCTTATTTCTTCTCTGTCTTCTTGGGGAGGAGCACAGCTTGGATGTTAGGAAGGACACCCCCTTGGGCAATGGTGACTCCAGACAGGAGCTTGTTCAGCTCCTCGTCATTGCGAATGGCAAGCTGAAGATGACGTGGGATAATGCGGGTCTTCTTGTTGTCGCGGGCGGCGTTACCGGCCAGCTCGAGCACTTCTGCTGCCAGGTACTCCATGACGGCTGCAAGGTACACAGGGGCACCTGCACCAACGCGCTCAGCATAGTTGCCCTTACGCAAGAGACGGTGGATTCTACCCACGGGGAACTGGAGTCCGGCCCTGCTAGAACGGGACTTTGACTTGCCCTTCACTTTGCCTCCCTTGCCGCGTCCTGACATGTTGCTGCTGCTGCTTTTCGTGATAGGAGTTAAATTTCCGCCCGCCACCTTGGTCTTTTATACCAAGCTCAGGATCAGGCCAGGTGGCCGTCTCGCGGACCCAACCAATGTAAGAGAGCCGTAGCTGCAGCCAGTCTGATCCTGAGCGGCCCGCTCGGTATATAAGGAAAAGTTAGTCGGGCCAGTTTTCAATTCTCTCGCTCCGCGCCACGAGTAACTGTGCCGCCATGCCTCCCAAAACTTCCGGAAAGGCTGCCAAGAAGGCTGGAAAGGCCCAGAAGGCCATTGCCAAGGGTGACAAGAAGAAGAAGCGCAGGAGGAAGGAAAGCTACAGCATCTACATCTACAAGGTACTGAAGCAAGTGCACCCCGACACAGGAGTCTCCTCCAAAGCTATGTCCATCATGAACTCTTTCGTGAACGACATCTTCGAGCGCATCGCTGCCGAGGCTTCCCGCCTGGCGCACTACAACAAACGCTCCACCATTACAAGTCGGGAAATCCAGACAGCTGTCCGACTCTTGCTGCCCGGTGAACTGGCCAAGCATGCCGTGTCTGAGGGCACCAAGGCTGTCACCAAGTACACCTCTTCCAAGTAAGAGGTTACTTGTGCACAACAAACACGCCATCCCACTACTACAACTTAATCGGCTCCATCGGAGCCACAGTTACATGTTAAAGAGACAGTTACCGACAGTGATATATTGAGAGGGAAATAAATAAAAAAAAAATTATAATAATCTGCATTCTCTATTGGCGTAGAAACCGGACTAAATCGAAACATAATAAATAAATAAATAAATTCTGCGTGGAGTAGTTGTACACCCACTGCAAAGTGACATACATGGAGTGTGTTTGGGCTTCATTTCTTGTTTGCAGCACGCCTATTTCATGTAAACAATTTTTTTTTTTTTTTTTTTATTGTATGTTCTTTTATTTTATTTATTTATTTACTTACTTATTCTTTATATATTTATTTGTTACTAGCTCTTGTTTGTTGCACCCACCCACCTCCCGAATTGATGACCTACTATACAATCGTACCTCCACGAATGTTACCAACTTACCGTTAGGCGATTTGGGTAACCGAAATTAACGCTCTCCGACCACCAACCATTTCGATTGTCATGAAAATTATCTTCAGAACAGTTCTTTGGCCCTGAGAAGGGCCGAGTTATAGATGTCTGGTAGGTTTTGTTGTGCTTTTTGTTTTTCCCCAAGGAAGAGGACTTAAGCACGCTCTCCGCGGATGCGCCGGGCCAGCTGGATGTCCTTGGGCATGATGGTAACGCGCTTGGCGTGAATGGCACACAGGTTGGTGTCCTCGAAAAGACCCACCAGGTAAGCCTCAGAGGCTTCCTGCAGAGCCATGACGGCAGACGACTGGAAGCGCAGGTCAGTCTTGAAATCCTGGGCGATCTCACGCACCAGGCGCTGGAAGGGCAGCTTCCTGATGAGTAGCTCTGTGCTCTTCTGGTAACGACGGATCTCACGAAGGGCGACGGTTCCGGGCCTGTAACGATGGGGCTTCTTGACACCACCGGTGGCTGGGGCGGACTTGCGAGCTGCCTTGGTGGCAAGCTGCTTCCGTGGAGCCTTGCCTCCAGTGGACTTGCGGGCAGTCTGTTTAGTACGGGCCATCTCGACGACGAAATAGTCAATACGGGCGGCCCGGCAGGCGGGCGGGCTTATATACAGACATTCTCCACCTCAGTGGCCACCTCATTGGCCACGAGTGCCGCATGCGTCATCCGCAAGCTACGCCCCACCTCCAAGAGGGAGGGACGGCCTTGGATGAACGATACTACCGCTGCGTCCACAGCACGCCACCTACTCCCACCAAACCGTGGGCGAAGCCCACACACTCTCTCTCCCTCACCATGAACGGATACGAGTTTGTTAACGTGGCGCGGATACGTCCGGACACGCCGACCTGCCCCAAGAAACTAAACCTCCTAGTTCTCCAGAAGTTTTTCGAAGCTAATGGGATCGTGGGGGTCACCAAGGTAGAACGCCTAAAGCTCCATGGTGACATCAAGATCACCTTCGCCGAGATGGGCATGCCCGCTCAACTCGCGGAGATCCCAGACATCAACGGCATTCCTTTTAAAATGTTTGCCTTCATGTGGGACAACTTGAAGCTGGGTGTAATCTCCCACGCCGAAATTGCCCACATGGACAAAGCAGAGCTGAGTGAGCTCCTCAAGGAGCAGCAGCTCCAAGTTGTGAAGAAGCTGTCCGACACCACTGCCCTCATCGGACACCACTCCACCCTACCCAAGGAAGCTCAACTGGCGTGGGTAACTATGCCAGTCAAGCCCTACTGCAGACCGAAACGGTGTTACAAATGCCAGCACTATGGACACACTGTAAACAAGTGTGAGGCGCAGGAAGACACCTGCTCCATGTGTGGCAGCCCTGGACACCGCTACACGGCCTGCCCCAACACAGAGAAAAAATGCGTTGCCTGTGGTGGCCCACACTCCTCCGCCGACCGGACCTGCCCCAGATGGAAGGAGGAATGCAGGGTAGCCAAGGCTCGTCTTGAGAAAAAACTGAGCTACAAAGAGGCCCTCCTTGCTGTACGCTCCCAAGAAAAGAAAAAACCAGCAGTAAAGAAAAACCAAGAAAAGAAAACTCAACAGAAGCAGCCCACCACACAGAACCAAGAACACCACGTGGCCCGTGGTGCTGAAGCCCACGCGGCCAGTGGTGCTGAAGCCCACGTGGTCAACCTCTCCCTCTCTGAATTCTTCCACACCTATGAGGACTTAAAATACGAGGAAGACGAACAAGAAGACCCAAACACAAACGAATGGACAATTCAAGAGAGCAAGAAGAGAAGGAGAGAGAGAAGAAAATCGACATCAAGCTAAGAAGACCAAGACATCCCCTCCACACAAGAAACCAAAACACAATCAAGCCGACCAAGCACTGAACATCCATTGCCCAACCCAACACGCACCTGACGCCTGACCTGACGCTTGACCTGACGCTTGACCTGACGCTAGCCTGGCCTTGTCTTGTCGCCTCCCTGCCGCGTCCAGCCGGGTTGTTGCTGCTGCCCCCATCTTATAATCCCTCACGCAAGCGGTGTTTAGCCACTGCATCTGTTCTCTCCTCCTAAAATTCACTTCAATCCTCCCTTTATTCTTCTCCTGAACCTCCTTCCCCCCTGTCACTAGCATTTTTCGATTCGATTCGGCGTGGGCGAAGCGACAGACACTCTCTCTCCCTCACCATGAACGGATACGAGTTTGTTAACGTGGCGCGGATACGTCCGGACACGCCGACCTGCCCCAAGAAACTAAACCTCCTAGTTCTCCAGAAGTTTTTCGAAGCTAATGGGATCGTGGGGGTCACCAAGGTAGAACGCCTAAAGCTCCATGGTGACATCAAGATCACCTTCGCCGAGATGGGCATGCCCGCTCAACTCGCGGAGATCCCAGACATCAACGGCATTCCTTTTAAAATGTTTGCCTTCATGTGGGACAACTTGAAGCTGGGTGTAATCTCCCACGCCGAAATTGCCCACATGGACAAAGCAGAGCTGAGTGAGCTCCTCAAGGAGCAGCAGCTCCAAGTTGTGAAGAAGCTGTCCGACACCACTGCCCTCATCGGACACCACTCCACCCTACCCAAGGAAGCTCAACTGGCGTGGGTAACTATGCCAGTCAAGCCCTACTGCAGACCGAAACGGTGTTACAAATGCCAGCACTATGGACACACTGTAAACAAGTGTGAGGCGCAGGAAGACACCTGCTCCATGTGTGGCAGCCCTGGACACCGCTACACGGCCTGCCCCAACACAGAGAAAAAATGCGTTGCCTGTGGTGGCCCACACTCCTCCGCCGACCGGACCTGCCCCAGATGGAAGGAGGAATGCAGGGTAGCCAAGGCTCGTCTGAGAAAAAACTGAGCTACAAAGAGGCCCTCCTTGCTGTACGCTCCCAAGAAAAGAAAAAACCAGCAGTAAAGAAAAACCAAGAAAAGAAAACTCAACAGAAGCAGCCCACCACACAGAACCAAGAACACCACGTGGCCCGTGGTGCTGAAGCCCACGCGGCCAGTGGTGCTGAAGCCCACGTGGTCAACCTCTCCCTCTCTGAATTCTTCCACACCTATGAGGACTTAAAATACGAGGAAGACGAACAAGAAGACCCAAACACAAACGAATGGACAATTCAAGAGAGCAAGAAGAGAAGGAGAGAGAGAAGAAAATCGACATCAAGCTAAGAAGACCAAGACATCCCCTCCACACAAGAAACCAAAACACAATCAAGCCGACCAAGCACTGAACATCCATTGCCCAACCCAACACGCACCTGACGCCTGACCTGACGCTTGACCTGACGCTTGACCTGACGCTAGCCTGGCCTTGTCTTGTCGCCTCCCTGCCGCGTCCAGCCGGGTTGTTGCTGCTGCCCCCATCTTATAATCCCTCACGCAAGTGGTGTTTAGCCACTGCATCTGTTTCTTCCAAATTCATCGCCTTCCCTCAATTTCGAAAACCTCTTCAAAAGGCTGATTCGATTCGGCGAAGCCACACCAGGACCACCTGTAGTAGCAACCACAACAACATGACTGGACGAGGCAAAGGAGGCAAGGGACTTGGAAAGGGTGGCGCCAAGCGTCATCGTAAGGTGCTTCGTGACAACATCCAGGGTATCACCAAGCCCGCCATTCGTCGTCTAGCTCGGCGTGGAGGTGTTAAACGTATATCCGGCCTTATCTACGAGGAGACCCGCGGCGTCCCCAAGGTGTTTCTGGAGAACGTCATCCGTGACGCCGTCACCTACACCGAGCACGCAAAAAGGAAGACCGTCACCGCCATGGATGTTGTGTATGCCCTGAAACGGCAGGGCCGCACCCTTTATGGTTTTGGTGGTTAATCAACCTGATGGACGGGCGCACACCACCACCACCACCACCACCACCACGACAAACAAATATACGGACCTAATTTTAGGTCCACATTTAAATCGCAAAAGAGTTGGTTAGACACTGAGTAAATCGTTGAAAATATATCCAATAACATGATCCTCTCTAATTCTGGACTTGTGGTATGAGTATAGGTTGTGTGTGAACGTGTTGGAACCACTTCCTAATAATTGTCAGTCAGTCAGTCAGTCAACATTCACCTAACCTCCAGGTACCTCACCTAACTTCCTGTAGCGTCACCGAACCTCACGAAATGTAACCCAATGTAGTTTATAATCTATCCTAACATGACATAACATAACCACGCACTATATTACTTCGGTAAGAGTAATGAGTTTTAATACACAAAGTTGCAGTTATCAATCATTCATACATACATACATACATACATACATACATACATAACATGCTAGTGGCAGGGGGGGATTGAAGTGAATTTTAGGAGGATAGAATAGGTGCAGTGGCTAAACAGCGCTTGCGTGAGGGACTTTAAGCAGCAACTCGCCTGGATGCGGCAGGATAGAGTCAGGTCAAGCGTCCGGTGCATGTTGGGTTCCGCCATGGTTTCTCAGTGTTTGGTCGGCTTGATTGTGTGTGTTGTTTTCTTGTTTGGAGGAAATGTCTTGGTATTCTTCTTCTTAGCTTGAAGTTGATTTTCTTCTAACTCTTCTCCTCTTGTTGTTCGTCTTCCTCGTGTCTGTTATCATTCTGTAAAGACTCTCTATATGTATGTAGGTATGAGTGAGTAACAGTTGCCGGTTACAGTGATACTTCATATTCGCTGGTGTTGTACTGTATGGCTTCGGTATTTCTTAATATACAAACGGCACCGTTAGGGGATTGAGGTATTTAAAAACCAGCCTACATTACTTATATATAGAAATAAATAATGTGGCTTGGACAATAATGACGACTACTCTCTCCTACCTAACCCAAACAAGGGCTTTTCGAAAGTATACATTGGACACAATTGACTTAGTACATACATTGGTGATTTAACAAAAGCCCTCATTAGAGAAAGGTGAAGGAGCACACAGTGAACATACAGATTAATGTTTGCACGCATAGATCATGTAAGGTGAGGTGTTGAACACCAGACACGTAGTGTAGTAACTCCCTCACAGATGGCGTTATGAGGGGCCTGAGGATGTAGCAGTTACCTCACAGATGGTGTTATGAGGAACTTCACATGATGATGCTGTAGCAAAACATTCACTACGTGGTGTCGTAGCATCTTGGGGACACCACGTGGTCGACATGACTCACTCATTCAAGTGGGTGAGGTGTGGTCCCAGGCCTCTCTATCGTGGAGTCTCAGGGGAAGTATAACTGGGTACCTGGGACCTCACTGTGTGAAGGTGGTTAGCTAGCTTGGGTAAGACTCAACTGCCGAGTTGTTTTTCACTGAGTTAAGCACTGTTCACCACTATTCATCACTGGTTCCATTCCTTTGCCAAATGAGATAGTACCTTATGGCAAGAAATTGTTGATAGTCCGGTGGGGAGGAGGGTTCAGGG
>NW_024756826.1:0-4341 GCF_018991925.1 Homarus americanus
TGGGGTATGCTATAACGAACGGATCCTACTACGAATATTCCTATAACAAACGGTTTTACCTATAAAATTGAGAATGCTATAACGAACGAAACTCCTACAACGAACATTATTTATTTATTTATTTATTTATTTATTTTTTTTTTTTTACTAATTTATTGTTTTTTTATTACAAGTATTAATGATATTGGTTATTTCAGGGGTTTAGATGCATTTTTATGCACTTTTTTACAATTTTTACAATTTTGTATATTTATCAGTGTTAAGTGGTTGTATTTGGGGGCCTGGAACGGATTAATCCTATAACGAACGAATTCTATAACGAACAAGGTTCTAGAACCAATTAGATTCGTTGTAGCATACCCCACTGTATATATGAGCAGTAAATAAGTGTTGCTTTCATATTCTTATGTAGAGTAATGACGATATGTTTTCACATGTGCACACTTACATACGCGCAGTCTCACTTTTTTCTTTACCATTAATGGTTAGCTACTCATATTGTTCCATTTATTAACATTAATAACATTACTTCAAACAAGCATATAAATTTTTTTACATTAATTTTACTACAGCTACAATCAGGGTCTTATTTTCTTCAGCTTTATATCAGTCACTGGTTTTGTAAGCATTAACGAAAACAATGCCGGCAGCCGTCTCGTCTCCTCGTGTGTTTTAATATTCCACATAGTATTAATGAATTGTATTGTTAATTTTGCACACACAAACATTAATTAAATATAAAAATCAGAAACATTAATTAAAATATATATATGAACGGTAAATAAGTGTTGCTTTCATATTCTTATGTAGAGTAATGACGATAGGTTTTCACAGGTGCGCACTTACATACGCGATCTCTCTTTTTTTCTTTACCATTATCGTTAGCTACTTCTTTGTATATATATATATATATATATATATATATATATATATATATATATATATATATATATATATATATATATATATATATATATATATATATATATATATATATATATATATATATATATATATATATATATATATATATATATATATATATATATATATATATATAATTGAGTTGAGTGTTGATTGTATGTAGAAGTCAGCAGTATGCTTTATTAGGCTAATAGAAATATATATATATATATATATATATATATATATATATATATATATATATATATATATATATATATATATATATATATATATATATATATATATATATACACACACACACACACACACACACACACACACACACACACACACACACAGTATTACCCCGCCTAACGCGGTTTCACTTAACGCGTTTTATCATATACGCGGTGCCTCGCTTGAAACAGACTTTCATAACGATTTTTCACATATCACTTTCGAGATTGCCACCCTGCCTGACTGCCTGTTTGGCTCATAAAATTCATCAAATTACCGGCCAGAATATAATTTACATTGCTGGAATTCTTATAATTTGGTGATCATTTTGAATATAAACATCATATATTTTGCATTAGACATACAAATTTTAGATAAAATTTTTTCTCTGAGTAACTATGTTATCTTTTGTGCAAAATATATGACATTTATATTCAAAATATTCCTGGTCTTACAAGGAATCCAACAATGTCAATTATATTATCCTAACTTTAGTTTGAGGTATTATTTATTACAAAAAAGTTAAGTATTCTGGTTTTCCCACACATCTCCTTGGGACGGTTGGTGGGGGGTGGGGGGGAGGGAGGGACCGACCGACCATCTGTTACCCTGTGAAGAATATTTTTTTATTTTTTTTTATTAACTGAAGATATTTGTTTTAGCTCATAAAATTCATACAAATTACCCGGTCAGAATATAATTTTCATTGCTGGAATTCTTATATTTTGATGATCATTTTGAATATAAACATCATATATTTTGCATTAAACATACAAATTTTAGATAAAATGTTCACTCTTGAGTAAATATGTTATCTTTTGTGCAAAATATATGACATTTATATTCAAAATATTCCTGGTCTTACAAGGAATCCAGCAATGTCAATTGTATTATCCTAACTTTAGTTTGAGGTATTATTTATTAAAATTTAGTGGTTTTCCCCCAAAAATTTCTCAGAGGGGGAAGAGCCGGCAGTGTAGTGTGAGAGGGGGAGGGAGTTGAGTCCATTATTTGAATGGACATTAACTTGGCGACTGTATTTCTCTATTTCTCTTAAGTATTAATTGTGTGCATGTACCATCATAAAATTAAGATGTTATTTTTACTACAACATAGGTATGTGCCTTCAAAAATTGGAGTTTGGGGGTCGGGCCGGTTTCTATTGGAATTAATCCCATATGTTCTGTTGTTCACTTAACGCGGATTTCACTTAACACAGGACCCTCTGGGTTCTATTGACCCATGAATTAAGTGAAGGCCTAACTAATATATATATATATATATATATATATATATATATATATATATATATATATATATATATATATATATATATATATATATATATATATATATATATATATATATATATATATATATATATATATATATATATATATATATATATATATATATATATATTTCATGTAAATCCACAATGAAAACGTGGATAAGATAAATCTTGATAAAAATCACGGGAAAATGGAAACTAGCGGAGTTGGCAGTTTTATCAAGATATATATATATATATATATATATATATATATATATATATATATATATATATATATATATATATATATATATACACAGTTGGTCCTCATATTACGCGGTCCCGCATTCCGCGTTTCACCGTTAACGCGGTGCCTTGCCAGAACCTAACATTTTCACATTCCGCGGTCGTGAACCCCATTACGCGGAGAGCAGCTGGCAAGCCGCGCCATTTTTGGATCCAAACCTCCCGCCATCCGCCATGTTGTGTAAGAGGCGCGAAAATGGTGCGCACAAGGTCGCCCAGTCATCAAAACATGACCAGTTCTTCAGCCGCCACCCACTACAGCCGGCCCTAGTCAGTGATAGTGATAATTATAGTGAGGATATGGACTTATATGAACTTTGGGGGGTTTGACAAAGAGGCCCTGCAAGCCTCTGTGGTGGATAGTGATACAATTGATACAAGTGATACAGGTGAGGGCCAATAATCTGCCCTCTGCCTCAGAACCAACCGCCCATCCCCGTGTGCCCAGCCATCTTTTCTACTAATGTAATTGTTAAAAAACCTAATATTATTGATATTTTTCTCAATTATTAATTGTGTGTGCATGCCATCATAAAGTTAAGATAATATTTTTACTACAACATAGTTGTGTGTCGTCAAAAAGTGGAGTTTGGGGATCGGCCCGGACTCCATTTCAATTAATCCCATATGTTATGTTATTCACTTTCCGCGTTTCTCACTTTCCGCGATACCCTCCGGGTTACATTAACCGCGTAATATGAGGACCATATATATATATATATATATATATATATATATATATATACTGATAACAACAAGGAAAAAGAAATCCGTTAACATGAATTTGAGTAACGGTATGTACAAATTGGACAATTTTGTAATTAAGAAGATTTGTAACCAAGTGAGAAGGTTGGGTCAGTTTTCCCTCTGACCTGACTACCGACCCCTGCGGTGCTTTTGTAAAGATTAGTAGGGTCATTACCTACACTTGACCTCTGTGGACTTGTTCTCACCCTCCTCTGTATATATATAACTTGTTCTGCACTTTTATTTTAGTGTGTACTCACCCCTGAAGATGTGAATTACACGAAAGCACTTGGGAACTTCGTGTTTCCTTTTTCTTGTGGTTATCAGCATATACCTGGATCACGCGCACCTACAGTGATTTATTTGCATATATATATATATATATATATATATATATGTATATATATATATATATATATATATATATATATATATATATATATATATATATATATATATATATATATATATATATATATATATATATATATATATATTTGTAACCGGTCGGAATTTGCTGGACTTTAATTTCTCCCTTGACTTGGGGTTTATTAAAATTTAATAGATGGTAAAGGCAGTGGAAGCGCCCCTTTGAGAAAAATCCCGAACCAGCACAAGAACACTTAAATCTACTACACAAAATGAACTGTCCGTGACCCGTGGAAGGATAGCGTCTGTGACTGGGATGAATGAGACACACTGTAAAATTTAGACACTTATATTCCCTCCAACACTACAAACACAATCAAATATTGGTACACCAATATGCGCACCTCTTAACTTAAACTTAAAACACTACTCTGGGGAATAAAAGTTATACATGATATAGAAATTATTAGAAACACAGGCAACAATAAATTTGAAGTATTAAG
>NW_024756827.1:0-4444 GCF_018991925.1 Homarus americanus
AACCAGTGGTCCCCTGGGGTGCCTAAAGTTCAGTGGTCCCTTGGGTGCCTAAAGTTCAGGTGGTCCCTGGGGTGCCTAAAGTTCAGGTGGTCCCTGGGTGCCTAAGGCTATGTGGTCCCCTGGGGTGCCTAAAGTTCAGGTGGTCCCCTGGGGTGTTTAAAGTTCAGGTGTCCCCGGGGTGCCTAAAGTTCAGGTGGTCCCTCAAAGCCTAAAACTATGTGGTCCCCTGGGGTGCCTAAAGTCCAGTGTGGTCCCCTGGTGCCTAAAGCCCAGGTGGTCCCCTGGGGTGCCTAAAGCCAGTGGTCTCCTGGGTGCCTAAAGTTCAGGTGGTCCCCTGGGTGCCTAAAGTTCAGGTGGTCCTCAAAGCCCAGTGGTCCCCTGGGGTGCTAAGTTCAGGTGATCCCTGGGGTGCCTAAACAGGGTGATCCCTGGGTGCCTAAAAGTTCAGGTGATCCTGGGTGCCTAAAGTTCAGTGGTCCTAAACAGGTGATCCCTGGGTGCCTAAAGTTCAGGTGATCCCTGGGTGCCAAAGTTCAGGTGAGATCCTGGGCCAAAACAGGTGATCCCTGGGGTGCCTAAAGTTCAGGTGATCCCTGGGTGCCTGGGGTACAGGTGATCCCTGGGTGCCTAAAGTTCAGGTGATCCTGTGCCTAAATCAGTGGTCTCAAAATGCCCAGTGATCCCTGGGTGCCTAAAGTTCAGGTGATCCCTGGGTGCCTAAAGTTCAGTGATCCCCACAAAGTTCAGGTGATCCCTGAAAGTCAAAGTTCAGGTGATCCCTGGGGTGCCAAAGTTCAGGTGATCCCTGGGGTTTGTAAAGTTCAGGTGATCCCTGGGTGCCTAAAGAGGTGATCCCGGTGCCTAAATCAGGATCCTCGGTGCCAAGTTCAGGCTGATCCCTGGGTGCCTAAAGTTCAGGTGATCCTGGGTGCCTAAAAGTTCAGGTGATCCTGGGTGCCTAAAATCAGGTGATCCCAAGTTTAAAGTTCAGGTGGTCCCTGGGGTGCCTAAATTCAGGTGGTCCCGCAGTCTAAAGTTCATGGAAATTTGAAATTTCGAAAATTTTCGAAAAATTTAGAAAATTTTGGAAATTTTTGAATTTTTGGAATATTTTGCAATTTTGAAAATTTCGAAAAATTCCTGAAAATTTTGAAAATTGAAATTGAAAATTTTTAAAATTCTTGGAAAATTTTTGAACCTTGAAAATTTTGAAAAATTTCAAAATAAAAATTTTGGATAACTCTGGTAGCACCTTTGAAAATCTTGAAAATCTCTTGGTTCTTAGTTTCTGAGTAACTTCGAAAGTGGAAAATCAATAACTCCAAAATTTTCCACTCTTCCTACCGAAAATTTTTCGAAAATTCTTCCAAAATTCTTCACCTTCCAAAAGTTCAGGTGGTCCCCTGGGTGCCTAAAAATTAAGGTGGTCCCCTGGGGTGCCTAAAAGTCCAGGTGGTCCCCTGGGGTGCCTAAATCCAGGTGTGGTCCCTGGGTGCTTGGGAGTTCAGGTGGTCCCCTGGGGTGCTCTAAAGTTCAGTGTCCCCGAATGCCTGCAAGTTCAGGTTTCTGGGTGCCCTAAAGTTCAGGTGGTCCCCTGGGGTGCCCAAAGTTCAGGTGGTCCCCGGGATGCCTAGGGTTCCAGTGGTCCCTCAAAGCCAAAAGTCCAGGTGGTCCCCTGGGGTGCCTAAAGTCCAGTCCTCAAATGAAGTTCAGGTGGCCTGGGTGCCTAAAGTTCAGTGTCTCTGGGGTGCCTAGTTCAGGTGGTCCCCTGGGGTGCTAAAGTTCAGGTGGTCCCCTGGGGTGCCTAAAGTTCAGTGGGTCCCTGGGGTGCCTAAAGTCAGTGGTCCCTCAAAAGCCCAAAAAGTTAGTGGTCCCCTGGGTGCCCAAGTTCAGGTGGTCCCTGGGTGCTTAAAGTTCAGTGGTCCCTGGGTGCCTAGTTCAGGTGGTCCCTCAAAGCCAAAGTTCAGGTGGTCCCCTGGGGTGCCTAAAGTTCAGGTGGTCTCTGGGTGCTTAAAGTTCAGGTGGTCCCTGGGTGCCTAAATCAGGTGGTCCCAAAGTTCAGGTACTCTGGGTGCCTAAAAGTTCAGGTGGTCCCCAAAGTTCTAAAGTTCAGGTGGTCCTCCCTGGGTGCCTAAAGTTCAGGTGGTCCTCAAAGTCCCAGTGGTCCCTCAAGCCAAGTTCAGGTGGTCTGGGTGCCTAAAACCAGGTGGCCCCTGGGTGCTCAAGTTCATGTGGTCCCTGGGTGCCATGCCCAAAAGCCAAAAGTCAAGGGGTCCCCTGGGGTGTCAAAGTTAGGTGGTCCCCTGGCGTGGTCCAAGCCAAATGTGTGGTCCCCTGGGGTGCCTAAAGTTCAGGTGGCCCCTGGGTGCCTAAAGTTCAGGTGGTCCCTGGGTGAACTTCAGGTGTCCCCGGGGTGCCTAAAGTTCAGGTGGCCCCTCAACAAATTCAGTGGCCTGGTGTCAGTGGCCCCTGGGTGTTCAGTGGTCCCAAAACCAAAGTTCAGTGGTCCCCTGGGTGCCTAAAGTTCAGGTGGTCCCTGGGTGCCTAAAGTTCAGGTGGTCCCTGGGGTGCCTAAAGTTCAGGTGGTCCCCTGGGGTGCCTAAAGTTCAGGTGGCCTCTGGGGTGCCTAAAGTTCAGGTGGTCCCCGGTGCCTAAAGTTCAGGTGGTCCCCTGGGGTGCCTAAAGTCCAGTGGTCCCTGGGGTGCCTAAAGTTCAGGTCCCCTGGGTGCCTAGTTCAGGTGTGTCCCCTGTGCCAAAGTTCAGGTGGTCCCCTGGGGTGCCTAAAGTTCAGGTGGGTCCCTCAAACAAAGTTCAGGTGGTCCCTGGGGTGCCTAAGTTCAGGTGGTCCCTGGGTGCCTAAGTTCAGTGCCTCTGGGGTGCCTGTGTTCAGGTGGTCCCCTGGGTGCCTAAAGTTCAGTGGTCCCCTGGGGTGCCTAAAGTTCAGGTGGTGGTCCCCTCAAGGCCAAGCAGTGTCCTCTGGGGTGCCAGTGTCCCCGGGTGCTAAAGTTCAGGTGGGTCTCAAAGTTCAGGTGGTCTCCCTGGGGTGCCTAAAGTTCAGGTCCTGGGTGCCTAAGTTCAGGTGGTCCCTGGGTGCCTAAAGTTCATGTGGTCCCCTGGGGTGCCTAAAGTTCAGGTGGTCCCCTGGGTGCCTAAAGTTCAGGTGGTCCCTGGGGTGCCTAAGTTCAGGTGGTCCTGGGTGCCTAGTTCAGGTGGTCCCCTGGGGTGCCTAAAGTTCAGGTGGTCTCCTGGGGTGCCTAAAGTTCAGGTGGTCCCTGGGTGCCTAAAGTTCAGGTGATCCCTGGGTGCCTAAAGTTCAGGTGACTCCCTGGGGTGCCTAAAGTTCAGGTGATCCCTGGGTGCCTAAAGTTCAGGTGGTCCCTGGGTGCCTAAAGTTCAGGTGATCCTGGGTGCCTAAAGTTCAGGTGATCCCTGGGTGCCTAAAGTTCAGGTGATCCCTGGGTGCCTAAAGTTCAGGTGATCCCTGGGGTGCCTAAAGTTCAGGTGATCCCTGGG
The DNA here is from genome assembly GCF_018991925.1 of Homarus americanus. Classification (NCBI taxonomy): domain Eukaryota; kingdom Metazoa; phylum Arthropoda; class Malacostraca; order Decapoda; family Nephropidae; genus Homarus; species Homarus americanus. The sequence continues at coordinate 3,514 of NW_024756827.1, forward strand.
GTGCCTAGTTCAGGTGATCCCGGGTGCCTAAAGTTCAGGTGATCTCAAAGCCTAAAGTTCAGGTGGTCCCTGGGTGCCTAAAGTTCAGGTGATCCCTGGGGTGCCTAAAGTTCAGGTGATCCCTGGGTGCCTAAAGTTCAGGTGATCCCTGGGGTGCCTAAAGTTCAGGTGATCCCTGGGTGCCTAAAGTTCAGGTGATCCCTGGGTGCCTAAAGTTCAGGTGATCCCGGGGTGCCTAAAGTTCAGGTGATCCCTGGTGCCTAAAGTTCAGGTGATCCCTGGGTGCCTAAAGTTCAGGTGATCCCTGGGTGTCTAAAGTTCAGGTGATCCCTGGGTGCCTAAAGTTCAGGTGATCCCTGGGTGCCTAAAGTTCAGGTGATCCCTGGGTGCCTAAAGTTCAGGTGATCCCTGGGGTGCCTAAAGTTCAGGTGGTCCCTGGGGTGCCTAAAGTTCAGGTGGTGCCAACTTTCCCATAACCTTCAGAACCTTCGAAAAATCTTGGAAAAATTTGGGAACCTTGGGAAAATTTTCGAAAATTTGGAAAATTTTTGAAAATTTTCGAAAAATTTGGAAATTTTGGAAAAACTTTTGAAAATTTTTTGAAAATTTGCAAATTTGAAATTTTCGAGAATTAAAACTTCCAAAATCCTCCAAAATCTTTCGAATTCTTCAGTACCTGTAATTTTTCGAAATTTCTCCAATTTTCTCCAAAACTCCAGAATTTTCGAAAATTCTCGAAAATTTTGGGAAAGTAACTTTGAAAATCTTGGAAAATTTTTGAAAACCTTTTGGAAAATTCTTGGAAAATTTTGAACTTTTGGGAAAATCTTGAAATTTTTGAAAATTTTAAATTTCTTTGAAATCCTTGAAAATCTCGAAATTTTTGGAAAAATCTTGAAAGCCTTTGGAGGGTGTAGGTCCAGCATCAGGG
>NW_024756828.1:0-22028 GCF_018991925.1 Homarus americanus
CAAAGTCCATTGGTCAGGTATAAAAAAGTCCCGTGGTCGAGTATAACAAATTCCCCTGATCGAGTATAACAAAGTCCCCTGGTCGAGTATAGCAAAGTCCCATGATCGAGTATAACAAAGCCTCCAGATCGAGTATAACAAAGTCCCCTGACCGAGCATAACAAAGCCCACTGCTCGAGTATAACACATCCCCTGATCGAGTATAACAAAGTCTCCTGGCCCAGTATATCAAAGTCCCCAGATCGAGCATAACAAAGTCCTCTGATCGATTATAACAAAGTCACCTGACCGAGCATAACAAAGTCCCCTGATCGAGTATAACAAAGTCCCCTGATTGAGTATAACAAAGGTCCGTGATCGAGTCTAAAAAGGCCCCTAATCGAGTATAACAAAGTCCCTCATCTAGTATAACAAAGGCCCCTCATCGAGTATAACAAAGGCCCCTCATCGAGTATAACAAAGTCCCCTGATTGAGTATATCAAAGCCGCCTAATCGAGAATAACAAAGTCCCATGGTCGTGTATAACAAAGTCCCCTGGTCGAGTATAGCAAGGGCCCTGATCGAGTAAGACAAAGTCCCCTGATCGAGTATAACAAAGTCCCCTGATCGAGTATAACAAAGCCCCTGGACGAGTATAACAAAGTCCCCTGATCGAGAATAACAAAGTCCCCTGATCGAGTATAACAAAGTCCCCTGGTCCAGTATAACAAAGTCCCCATGATCGAGTATAACACATCCCCTGATCGAGTATAACAAAGTCTCCTGGCCCAGTATATCAAAGTCCCCAGATAGAGCATAACAAAGTCCTCTGATCGATTATAACAAAGTCACCTGACCGAGTATAACAAAGGCCTCTGGTCGAGTATAACAAAGTCCCCTGGTCGAGAATAACAAAGTCCCCTGATATTAGAATAACAAAGTCCTCTGGTCGAGTATAAAAAAGTCCCCTAATCGAGTATAACAAAGTCCCCTGGTCGAGTATAACAAAGTCCCCTGATCGAGTATAACAAAGGCCCCACATCGAGTATAACAAAAGCCCCTCATTGAGAATAGCAAAGTCCATTGGTCAAATATAGGAAAGTCCACTGATCGAGAATGACAAAGTCCCCTGATTAATTATAAAAAAGTCCCCTGGTCGAATATAACAAAGTTCCCTGATCGAGTATAACAAAGTCCCCTGGTCGAGTATAAGAAAGCCACCTCATCGAGTATAAGAAAGGCCCCTAATCGAGTAAAACAAAGTCACCTGATTGAGTATAACAAAGTCCCCTGATCGAGTATAACATATCCCCTTGATCGAGTATAACAAAGTCCCCTGATCGAGTATAACAAAGTCCTCTGGTTGAGTATAACAAAGTCCCCTCATCGGGTATAACATATCCCCTTGATCGAGTATAACAAAGTACTCTGGTCGAGTATAAAAAAGTCCCCTGATCGAGTATAACAATGGCCCCTCATCGAGTACAACAAAGTCGATTGGTCAAGTATAAAACAGAAACCTGGTCGAGTATAGCAAAGTCCCCTGATCGAGTATAACAAAGCCTCCGGATCGAGTATAACAAAGTCCCCTGATCGAGTATAACAAAGCCCCCTGCTCGAGTATACGAAAGTCCACTGATCGAGTATAACAAAGCCTCCTGAGCGAGTATAACAAAGTCCCCTGATCGAGTGTAACAAAGTCTCCAGGCCCAGTATAACAAAGTCCCCAGATCGAGCATAACAAAGTCCCCTGATCGATTACAACAAAGTCCCCTGGTCGAGTATAACAAAGGGCCCTGATCGAGTAAGACAAAGTTCCCTGTTCGAGTATAACACATCCCCTGATCGAGTATAACAAAGTCTCCTGGCCCAGTATATCAAAGTCCCCAGATCGAGCATAACAAAGTCCTCTGATCGATTATAAGAAAGTCCCCTGACCGAGTATAACAAAGGCCTCTGGTCGAGTATAACAAAGTCCCCTGGTCGAGCATAAAAAGTCCCCTGATCCTAGTATAACAAAGCCCACTAGACGAGTATAACGAAGTCCCCAGATCGAGCGTAACAAAGTCCCCTGATCGATTACAACAAAGTCCCCTGGTCGAGTATAACAAAGGGCCCTGATCGAGTAAGACAAAGTCCCCTGTTCGAGTATAACGAAGTCCCCTGATCCTAGTATAACAAAGCCCACTAGACGAGTATAACAAAGTCCCCCTAACCGAGTATAAAAATGTCCCCTGATCGAGTATAACATATCCCCTGATCGACAATAACAAAGTCCCTGGTGGAGTATAACAAAGTCCCCTGGTCGAGTATAACAAAGTTTTCTAAAGAAGTATAACAAAGGCCCCTGGTCAAGTATAACAAAGGCCCCTGGTCAAGTATAACAAAGGCCCCTCATAGAGTATAACAAAGCCTCCTCATAGAGTATAACAAAGTCTCCTGATCGAGTATAACAAAGCCTCCTGAGCGAGTATAACAAAGTCCCCTGATCGAGTATAACAAAGCCCACTGCTTGAGTATAAATAAGTCCCCTGATCGAGTATAACAAAGTCCCCTGATTGAGTATAACAAAGGCCCGTAATCGAGTCTAAAAAGGCCCCTAATCGAGTATAACAAAGTCCCCTGATCTAGTATAAATAAGGCCCCTCATCGAGTATAACAAAGTCCATTGGTCAAGTAAAAAAAAGTCCCTAAGTCGAGTATAACAAAGTCCCCTGGTCGAGTAAGGCAAAGTCACCTGATCGAGTATAACAAAGCCTCCTCATCGAGTATAACAAAGTCCCCTGATCGAGTATAACACAGCCCCCTGCTCAAGTATAAGAAAGTCCCCTGATCGAGTATAACAAAATCCCCTGATCGAGTAAAACAAAGGCCCCTCATCGAGTCCAAAAAAGGCCCCTCATCGAGTATAACAGAGTCCACTGATCTAGTATAACAAAGGCCCCCGATCGAGTTTAACAAATTCCCCTTATCGAGTATAACAAAGTTACCTTATCGAGTATAACAAAGTCCGGTGATCGAGTATAACAAAGTCCGGTGATCGAGTATAACAAAGGCCCCTGGTTGAGTATAACAAAGTCCCCTGATCGAGTATAACAAAAGTCCCTTCATCGAGTATAACAAAGTGTTCTGGTCGAGTATAATAAAGTTTTCTAATCGAGTATAACAAAGGCCCCTGGTCGAGTATAACAAAGTCCTCTGGGCGAGTATAAGAAAGTCCTCTGATCGAGTATAACAATGGCCCCTCATCGCGTACAACAAAGTCGATTGGTCAAGTATAAAACAGACCCCTGGTCGAGTATAGCAAAGTCCTCTGATCGAGTATAACAAAGCCTCCGGATCGAGTATAACAAAGTCCCCTCATCGAGTATAACAAAGCCCCCTGCTCGAGTATACGAAAGTCCCCTGATCGAGTATAACAAAGCCTCCTGAGCGAGTATAACAAAGTCCCGTGATCGAGTGTATCTAGTATAACAAAGGCCCCCGATCGAGTTTAACAAATTCCCCTTATCGAGTATAACAAAGTTACCTTATCGAGTATAACAAAGTCCGGTGATCGAGTATAACAAAGTCCGGTGATCGAGTATAACAAAGGCCCCTGGTTGAGTATAACAAAGTCCCCTGATCGAGTATAACAAAAGTCCCTTCATCGAGTATAACAAAGTGTTCTGGTCGAGTATAATAAAGTTTTCTAATCGAGTATAACAAAGGCCCCTGGTCGAGTATAACAAAGTCCTCTGGGCGAGTATAAGAAAGTCCTCTGATCGAGTATAACAATGGCCCCTCATCGCGTACAACAAAGTCGATTGGTCAAGTATAAAACAGACCCCTGGTCGAGTATAGCAAAGTCCTCTGATCGAGTATAACAAAGCCTCCGGATCGAGTATAACAAAGTCCCCTCATCGAGTATAACAAAGCCCCCTGCTCGAGTATACGAAAGTCCCCTGATCGAGTATAACAAAGCCTCCTGAGCGAGTATAACAAAGTCCCGTGATCGAGTGTAACAAAGTCTCCTGGCCCAGTATAACAAAGTCCCTAGATCGAGCATAACAAAGTCCCCTGATCGATTACACCAAAGTCCCCTGGTCGAGTATAACAAAGGGCCCTGATCGAGTAAGACAACGTCCCCTGTTCGAGTATAACACATCCCCTGATCGAGTAAAACAAAGTCCCCTGGTCGAGTATAACTAAGTCCCCTGTTCGAGTCTAACAAATTCCCCTTATCGAGTATAACAAAGTCACCTTATCGAGTATAACAATGTCCGGTGATCGAGTATAACAAAGGACCCTGATTGAGTATAACAAAAGTCCCTTCATCGAGTATAACAAAGTGTTCTGGTCGAGTATAATAAAGTTTTCTAATCGAGTATAACAAAGGCCCCTGGTCGAGTATAACAAAGTCCTCTGGGCGAGTATAAGAAAGTCCTCTGATCGAGTATAACAATGGCCCCTCATCGAGTACAACAAAGTCGATTGGTCAAGTATAAAACAGACCCCTGGTCGAGTATAGCAAAGTCCCCTGATCGAGTATAACAAAGCCCCGGATCGAGTATAACAAAGTCCCTTGATCGAGTATAACAAAGCCCCCTGCTCGAGTATACGAAATTCCCCTGATCGAGTATAACAAAGCCTCCTGAGCGAGTATAACAAAGTCCCCTGATCGAGTGTAACAAAGTCTCCTGGCCCAGTATAACAAAGTCACCAGATCGAGCATAACAAAGTCCCCTGATCGATTACAACAAAGTCCCCTGGTCGAGTATAACAAAGGGCCCTGATCGAGTAAGACAAAGTCCCCTGTTCGAGTATAACGAAGTCCCCTGATCCTTGTATAACAAAGCCCACTAGACGATTATAACAAAGTCCCCTGAACCGAGTATAACAAAGTCCCCTGATCGAGTATAACATATCCCCTGATCGACAATAACAAAGTCCCTGGTGGAGTATAACAAAGTCCCCTGGTCGAGTATAACAACGTTTTCTAATCGAGTATAACAAAGGCCCCTGGTCAAGTATAACAAAGGCCCCTGGTCAAGTATAACAAAGGCCCCTCATAGAGTATAACAAAGCCTCCTCATAGAGTATAACAAAGTCTCCTGATCGAGTATAACAAAGCCTCCTGAGCGAGTATAACAAAGTCCCCTGATCGAGTATAACAAAGCCCACTGCTTGAGTATAAGTAAGTCCCCTGATCGAGTATCACAAAGTCCCCTGATTGAGTATAACAAAGGCCCGTAATCGAGTTTAAAAAAGACCCCTAATCGGGTATAACAAAGTCCCCTGATCTAGTATAAATAAGGCCCCTCATCGAGTATAACAAAGGCCCCTCATCGAGTATAACAAAGTCCATTGGTCAAGTATAAAAAAGTCCCTAGGTCGAGTATAACAAAGTCCCCTGGTCGAGTAAGGCAAAGTCACCTGATCGAGTATAACAAAGCCTCCTCATCGAGTATAACAAAGTCCCCTGATCGAGTATAAAAAAGTCCCTGATCGAGTATAAGAAGTCCCTAATCGAGTATAACAAAAATCCCTGATGGGGTCAAAACAAAAGGCCCTGATGCGAGGTCAAAGAGCCTCAATAACAAAGAGTATAACAAAGTCCCCTGATCGAGTATAACAAAGTCCTCCCCTGATCGAGTATCAAAATCATTGAGTATAACAAAGGCCCCCCCTAATCGGGTATAACAAAGTCCCCTTCTAGTATAAAAAGGCCCCTCATCGAGTATAACAAAGGCCCCTGGTCAAAGTCCACTAACATCTAGTCCCCTGATAACAAAGGCCAAAGCCTCCTCATCGAGTATAACAAAGTCCCTGATCAGTATAAAAAAGTCCCCTGTCGAGTATAAGAAAGTCCCCTAATCGAGTATAACAAAATCCCCTGATCAGTAAAACTATCGATCGAGTATCAGGTAACAAACTGTCAGTATAACAAAGGCCCCCGATCGAGTTTAACAAAGATCTATAACTATAGTCCCCTGTTCGAGTCTAACAAATTCCCCTTATCGAGTATAACAAAGTTACCTTATCGAGTATTACAAAGTCCGGCGATCGAGTATAACAAAGGCCCCTGGTCGAGTATAACAAAGTCCCCTGATCGAGTATAACAAAAGTCCCGTCATCGAGTATAACAAAGTGTTCTGGTCGAGTATAATAAAGTTTTCTAATCGAGTATAACAAAGGCCTCTGGTCGAGTATAACAAAGTCCCTGGACGAGTATAACAAAGTCCCTGATCGAGTATAACAAAGCCCCCGGGTCCAGTATAACAAAGTTCCCGAGTATAACAAATCCCCTGATCGAGTATAACAAAGTCTCCTGGCCTAGTATAACAACGTTCCCAGATCGAGCATAACAAAGTCCCCTGATCGATTACAACAAAGTCCCCTGGTCGAGTATAACAAAGGTCCCTGATCGAGTAAGACAAAGTCCCCTGATCGAGTATAACAAAGTCCCCTCATCCTAGTATAACAAAGCCCACTAGACAAATACAACAAAGTCCCCTGAACCGAGTATAACAAAGTCCCTGATCGAGTAAAACATATCCCCTGATCGAGTATAACAAAGTCCATGGTGGAGTATAAAAAAGTCCCCTGGTCGAGTATAACAAAGCTTTCTAATCGAGTATAACAAAGGCCCCTGGTCAAGTATAACAAAGGCCCCTCATCGAGTATAACAAAGTCCATTGGTCAAGTATAAAAAAGTCCCGTGGTCGAGTATAACAAATTCCCCTGATCGAGTATAACAAAGTCCCCTGGTCGAGTATAGCAAAGTCCCATGATCGAGTATAACAAAGCCTCCTGATCGAGTATAAAAAAGTCCCCTTATCGAGCATAACAAAGCCCACTGCTCGAGTATAAGAAAGTCCCCTGATCGAGTATAACAAAGTCCCCTGATTGAGTATAACAAAGGTCCGTGATCGAGTCTAAAAACGCCCCTAATCGAGTATAACAAAGTCCCTCATCTAGTATAACAGAGTCCCCTGATCGAGTATAACAAAGGCCCCTCATCGAGTATAACAAAAGCCCCTCATTGAGTATAGCAAAGTTCATTGGTCAAATATAGGAAAGTCCACTGATCGAGAATGACAAAGTCCCCTGATTAATTATAAAAAAGTCCCCTGGTCGAGTATAACAAAGTTCCCTGATCGAGTATAACAAAGCCCCCTGGTCCAGTATAAGAAAGCCCCCTCATCGAGTATAACAAAGGCCCCTAATCGAGTAAAACAAAGTCCCCTGATTGATTATAACAAAGTCCCCTGATCGAGTATAACAAAGTCCTCTGGTTGAGTATAACAAAGTCCCCTGATCGGTATAACATATCCCCTTGATCGAGTATAACAAAGTACTCTGGTCGAGTATAAAAAAGTCCCCTGATCGAGTATAACAATGGCCCCTCATCGATTACAACAAAGTCCATTGGTCAAGTATAAAATAGTCCCCTGGTCGAGTATAGCAAAGTCCCCTGATCGAGTATAACAAAGCCTCCTGATCGAGTATAACAAAGTCCCCTGATCGAGTATAACAAAGCCCCCTGCTCGAGTATAAGAAAGTCCCCTGATCGAGTATAACAAAGCCTCCTGAGCGAGTATAACAAAGTCCCCTGATCGAGTATAACAAAGTCTCCTGGCCCAGTATAACAAAGTCCCCAGATCGAGCATAACAAAGTCCCCTGATCGATTACAACAAAGTCCCCTGGTCGAGTATAACAATGGGCCCTGATCGAGTAAGACAAAGTCCCCTGTTCGAGTATAACGAAGTCCCCTGATCCTAGTATAACAAAGCCCACTAGACGAGTATAACAAAGTCCCCAAACCGAGTATAACAAAGTCCCCTGATCGAGTATAACATATCCCCTGATCGACAATAACAAACTCCCTGGTGGAGTTTAACAAAGTTTTCTAATCGAGTATAAAAATGTCCCCTGATCGAGTATAACAAAGCCTCCTGAACGAGTATAACAAAGTCCCCTGATCGAGTATAACAAAGCCCACTGCTCGAGTATAAGTAAGTCCCCTGATCGAGTATAACAAAGTCCCCTGATTGAGTATAACAAAGTCCCATGATCGAGTATAGCAAAGTACTCTGGTTGAGTATAACAAAGTCCCCTGGTCGAGCATAACAAAGTCCCCTGATCGAGTATAACAAAGTCCCCTCATCCTAGTATAACAAAGCCCACTAGACAAATACAACAAAGTCCCCTGAACCGAGTATAACAAAGTCCCATGATCGAGTAAAACATATCCACTGATCGAGTATAACAAAGTCCATGGTGGAGTATAAAAAAGTCCCCTGGTCGAGTATAACAAAGCTTTCTAATCGAGTATAACAAAGGCCCCTGGTCAAGTATAACAAAGGCCCCTCATCGAGTATAACAAAGTCCATTGGTCAAGTATAAAAAAGTCCCGTGGTCGAGTATAACAAATTCCCCTGATCGAGTATAACAAAGTCCCCTGGTCGAGTATAGCAAAGTCCCATGATCGAGTATAACAAAGCCTCCTGATCGAGTATAAAAAAGTCCCCTGATCGAGCATAACAAAGCCCACTGCTCGAGTATAAGAAAGTCCCCTGATCGAGTATAACAAAGTCCCCTGATTGAGTATAACAAAGGTCCGTGATCGAGTCTAAAAACGCCCCTAATCGAGTATAACAAAGTCCCCTCATCTAGTATAACAGAGTCCCCTGATCGAGTATAACAAAGGCCCCTCATCGAGTATAACAAAAGCCCCTCATTGAGTATAGCAAAGTTCATTGGTCAAATATAGGAAAGTCCACTGATCGAGAATGACAAAGTCCCCTGATTAATTATAAAAAAGTCCCCTGGTCGAGTATAACAAAGTTCCCTGATCGAGTATAACAAAGCCCCCTGGTCCAGTATAAGAAAGCCCCCTCATCGAGTATAACAAAGGCCCCTAATCGAGTAAAACAAAGTCCCCTGATTGATTATAACAAAGTCCCCTGATCGAGTATAACAAAGTCCTCTGGTTGAGTATAACAAAGTCCCCTATCGGGTATAACATATCCCCTTGATCGAGTATAACAAAGTACTCTGGTCGAGTATAAAAAAGTCCCCTGATCGAGTATAACAATGGCCCCTCATCGATTACAACAAAGTCCATTGGTCAAGTATAAAATAGTCCCCTGGTCGAGTATAGCAAAGTCCCCTGATCGAGTATAACAAAGCCTCCTGATCGAGTATAAGAAAGTCCCCTGATCGAGTATAACAAAGCCCCCTGCTCGAGTATAAGAAAGTCCCCTGATCGAGTATAACAAAGCCTCCTGAGCGGGTATAACAAAGTCCCCTGATCGAGTATAACAAAGTCTCCTGGCCCAGTATAACAAAGTCCCCAGATCGAGCATAACAAAGTCCCCTGATCGATTACAACAAAGTCCCCTGGTCGAGTATAACAATGGGCCCTGATCGAGTAAGACAAAGTCCCCTGTTCGAGTATAACGAAGTCCCCTGATCCTAGTATAACAAAGCCCACTAGACGAGTATAACAAAGTCCCCAAACCGAGTATAACAAAGTCCCCTGATCGAGTATAACATATCCCCTGATCGACAATAACAAACTCCCTGGTGGAGTTTAACAAAGTTTTCTAATCGAGTATAACAAAGTCCCCTGATCGAGTATAACAAAGCCTCCTGAGCGAGTATAACAAAGTCCCCTGATCGAGTATAACAAAGCCCACTGCTCGAGTATAAGTAAGTCACCTGATCGAGTATAACAAAGTCCCCTGATTGAGTATAACAAAGTCCCATGATCGAGTATAGCAAAGTACTCTGGTTGAGTATAACAAAGTCCCCTGGTCGAGCATAACAAAGTCCCCTGATCGAGTATAACAAAGTTCTCTGGTCGAGTATAAAAAAGTCCCCTGATGGAGTATAACAAAGCCTCCTCATCGAGTATAACAAAGTCCCCTGATCGAGTATGACACAGCCCCCTGGTCGAGTATAAGAAAGTCCCCTGATCGAGTATAACATGGTCCATTGGTCAAGGATAAAAAAGTCCCCTGGTCGAGTATAACAAAGACCCCTGATCGAGTATAACAAAGTCCCCTGGTCGAGTATAGCAAAGTCCCCTGATCGAGTATAACAAAGCCTCCTCATCGAGTATAACAAAGTCCCCTGATCGAGTATGACACAGCCCCCTGGTCGAGTATAAGAAAGTCCCCTGATCGAGTATAACAAAGTCCCCTGATTGAGTATAACAAAGGCCCCTGGTCGAGTATAACAAAGTCCCCTGATTGAGTATAACAAAAGTACCCTGATCGAGTATAACAAAGTCCCCTGATCGAGTATAAAAAAGTCACCTGGTCCAGTATAACAAAGTCCGCTGATCGAGTATAAAAAAGTCCCCTGGCCCAGTATAACAAAGTCCCCATATCGAGCATAACAAAGTCCCCTGATTGATTATAACAAAGTCCCCTGGTTGAGTATAGCAAAAGGCCCTGATCGAGTAAGACAAAGTCCCCTGATCGAGTATAAGAAAGTCCCCTGATCGAGTATAACAAAGACCCCTGGACGAGTATAACAAAGTCCCCTGATCAAGTATAACAAAGTCCCCTGATCGAGTATAACAAAGTCCCCTGGTCCCGTATAACAAAGTCCCCTGATCGAGTATAACACATCCCCTGATCGAGTATAACAAAGTCCCCTGATCGATTAAGGCAAAGTCCCCTGACCGAGTAAAACAAAGGCCTCGGTTCGAGTATAACAAAGTCCCCTGGTCAAGAATTTCAAAGTCCCCTGATATTAATATAGCAAAGTCCTCTGGTTGAGTATAAAAAGTCCCCTGATCGAGTATAACAAAGTCCCCTGCTCGAGTATAACAAAGTTCCCTGATCGAGTATAACAAAGGCCCCTTATCGAGTATAACAAAGCCCCTTCATCGAGTGTAACAAAGGCCCCTAATCGAGTAAAACAAAGTCCCTTGATTGAGTATAACAAAGTCCCCTGGTCGAGTATAACAAATTCCTCTGGCTGAGTATAACAAAGTCCCCTGATCGGGTATAACATATCCCCTGATCCAGTATAACAAAGTACTCTGGTCAAGTATAAAAAAGTCCCCTGATCGAGTATAACAAAGGCCCTTCATCGAGTACAACAAACTCCATTGGTCAAGTATAAAATAGTCCCCTGGTCGAGTATAACAAAGTCCTCTGGTTGAGTATAACAAAGTCCCCTGGTCGAGTATAGCAAAGTCCCATGATCGAGTGTAACAAAGCCTCCTGATCGAGTATAACAAAGTCCCCTGATCGAGTATAACATAGACCCCTGCTCGAGTATAAGAAAGTTCCCTGGTCGAGTTTAACAAATTCCCCTTGTCGAGTATAACAAAGTCCCCTTATCGAGTATAACAAAGTCCGTTGATCGAGTATAACAAAGTCTAGTGGTCCAGTATAACAAAGTCCCCAGATCGAGCATAACAAAGTCCCCTGATCGATTACAACAAAGTCCCCTGGTCGAGTATAACAAAGGGCCCTGATCGAGTATAAAAAAGTCCTTGGTGGAGTATAACAAAGTCCCCTGGTCGAGTATAACAAAGTTTTCTAATCGAGTATAACAAAGGCCCCTGGTCAAGTATAACAAATGCCCCTCATCGAGTATAACAAAGTCCATTGGTCAAGTATAAAAAAGTCCCCTGGTCGAGTATAACAAAGTCCCCTGATCGAGTATAAGAAAGTCCCCTGATCGAGTATAAGAAAGTCCCCTGATTGAGTATAACAAAGGCCGTAATCGAGTCTAAAAATGGCCCTTAATCGAGTATATCAAAGTCCCCTGATCTAGTATAATAAAGTCCCCTCATCGAGTATAACAAAGGCCCCTCATCGAGTATAACAAAGTCCCCTGATTGAGTATAACAAAGCCGCCTAATCGAGTATAAAAAAGTCCCCTGGTCGAGTATAACAAAGTCCCCTGTTCGAGTCTAACAAAGTCCCCTTATCGAGTATAACAAATTCCCCTTATCGAGTATAACAAAGTCCCCTTATCGAGTATACCAAAGTCTGGTAATCGAGTATAACAAAGTCCTCTGGTCGAGTATAACAAAGTCTCCTGGTCCAGTATAACAAAGTCCCCTGATCGAGTATAACATATCCCCTCTTCGACGATAACAATGTCTCCTGGCGCAGTATAACAAAGTCCCCAGGTCGAGCTTAACAAAGTCCCCTGATCGATTATAACAAAGTCCCCTGGTCGAGTATAACAAAGGGCCCTCATCGAGTAAGACAAAGTCCCCTGATCGAGTATTATAAAGTTCCCTGATCCTAGTATAACAAGGCCCACTGGACGAGTTTAACAAAGTCCCCTGAACCGAGCATAACAAAGTCCCTGATCTAGTATAACATATCCCCTGATCGAGTATATCAAAGTCCCTGGTGGAGTATAACAAAGTCCCCTGGTCGAGTATAACAATGTTTTCTAATCGAGTATAACAAATTCCTCTGATCGAGTATTACAAAGTCCCTTGATCGAGTATAAGAAAGTCCCTTAATCAAGTATAACAAAGTCCCCTGATCGAGTATAACAAAGTCCCCTGGTCGAGTATAGCAAAGTCCCCTGATCGAGTATAACAAAGTCTCCTGGTCGAGTATAACAAAGTCCCCTGATCGAATATGACAAATTCCCCTGATTAATTATAAAAAAGTCCCCTTGTCGAGTATAACAAAGTCCCCTGATCGAGAATAACAAAGTCCTCTGGTTGAGTATAACAAAGTCCCTGATCGAGTATAAAAATGTCCCCTGAACGCATATAACAAAGTCCCTTGGTCGAGTATAACAAAGTCCCCTGGTTGAGTATAACAAAGTCCCCTGATCCTAGTATAACAAAGCCCCCTGGATGAGTATAACAAAGTTCCCTGATCGATTATAACAAAGTCCGATGATCGAGTATAACAAATGCCCCTGGTCGAGCATAACAAAGTCCCCTGATCGAGTATAACAAAAGTCCCTTGATCGAGTATAACAAAGTCCCCTGGTGGAGTATAACAAAGTCCTCTGATCGAGTATTACAAAATTCCCTTGATCGAGTATAACAAAGTCCCCAAATCAAGTATAACAAAGTCCCCTGGTCGAGTATAGCATATCCCCTGACCGAGTATAACAAAGTCCTCTGGTAGAGTATAACAAAAGTCCCCTGATCGAGTACAACAATGTCCCCTAATCTGGTATAAAAAAGTCCCCTGGTCCAGTATAACAAAGTCCCCTGATCGAGTACAAAAAAGTCCCCTGGCCCAGTATAAAAAAGTCCCCATATCGAGCATAACAAAGTCCCCTAATCGATTATAACAAAGTCCCTTGATCGAGTATAACAAAGTCCCTTGGTCCAGTATAACAAAGTCCCTTGATCGAGTATAACAAAGTCCCTTGGTCCAGTATAACAAAGTCCCCTGGCGAGTATAACAAAGCCCCCTCATCGAGAATAACAAAGGCCCCTCATCGAGTATAACAAAGTCCCCTGATTGAGTATAACAAAGTCCCATGATCGAGTATAGCAAAGTACTCTGGTTGAGTATAACAAAGTCCCCTGGTCGAGTATAACAAAGTCCCCTGATCGAGTATAACAAAGTTCTCTGGTCGAGTATAAAAAAGTCCCCTGATGGAGTATAACAAAGCCTCCTCACCGAGTATAACAAAGTCCCCTGATCGAGTATGACACAGCCCCCTGGTCGAGTATAAGAAAGTCCCCTGATCGCGTATAACAAAGGCCCCTCTTCAAGTATAACATGGTCCATTGGTCAAGTATAAAAAAGTCCCCTGGTCGAGTATAACAAAGACCCCTGATCGAATATAACAAAGTCCCCTTGTCGAGTATAGCAAAGTCCCCTGATCGAGTATAACAAAGCCTCCTCATCGAGTATAACAAAGTCCCCTGATCGAGTATGACACAGCCCCCTGGTCGAGTATAAGAAAGTCCCCTGATCGAGTATAACAAAGTCCCCTGATCGAGTATAACAAAGCCGCCTAATCGAGTATAACAAAGTCCCCTGGTCGAGTATAACAAAGTCCCCTGTTCGAGTCTAAGAAAGTCCTCTTATCGAGTATAACAAATTCCCCTTATCGAGTATAATTAAGTCCCCTTATCGATTATAACAAAGTCCGGTGATCGAGTATAACAAAGGCCCTGGTCGAGCATAACAAAGTCCCCTGATCGAGTATAACAAAAGTCCCCAAATCATGTATAACAAAGTCCCCTGATCGAGTATAACATATCCCTTGACGGAGTATAACAAAGTCCTCTGGTCGAGTATAACAAAGTCCCCTGATCGAGTATAACAAAGTCCAATGGTCGCGTATAACAAAGTCCCCTGGTCGAGTATAACAATGTCCCCTGATCGAGTATAACAAAGCCTCCTCATCGAGTATAACAAAGTCTCCTGATCGAGTATAACAAAGGCCCCTGATCGAGTCCAAAAAGGCCATTGATCGAGTATAACAAAGTCCCCTGATCTAGTATAACAAATGCCCCTGATCGAGTATAACAAAGGCCTTTATCGAGTATAACAATGTTCCCTGATCGAGTATAACAAAGCCGCCTAATCGAGTATAACAAAGTCCCCTGGTCGAGTATAACAAAGTCCCCTGTTCCAGTCTAACAAAGTCCTCTAATCGAGTATAACAAATTCAACTTATCGAGTATAACAAAGTCCCCTTATCGAGTATAACAAAGGCCCTTGGTCGAGTATAACAAAGTCCTCTGATCGAGTATAACAAAATTCCCCTGATCGAGTATAACAAAGTCCCCAAATCAAGTATAACAAATTCCCCTGATAGAGTATATCATATCCCCTGACCGAGTATATCAAAGTCCTCTGGTCGAGTATAACAAAGTCCCCTGATCGAGTATAACAAAGTCCCCTGGTCGAGTATAACAAAGTACCCATTGTCGAGTATAACAAAGCCCCTCATCGAGTATAACAAAGGCCCCTCATGGAGTATAGCAAAGTCCCCTGATTGAGTATAACAAAGTCCCCTGATCGAGTATAGCAAAGTCCTCTGGTTGAGTATAATAAAGTCCCCTGGTCGAGTATAACAAAGTCCCCTGATCGAGTATAACAAAGTCCTCTGGTCGAGTATAACAAAGTACCCATTGTCGAGTATAACAAAGCCCCTCATCGAGTATAACAAAGGCCCCTCATGGAGTATAACAAAGTCCCCTAATTGAGTATAACAAAGTCCCCTGATCGAGTATAACAAAGGTCCCTCATTGAGTATAACAAAGTCCATTGGTCAAGTATAAAAAAGTCCCCTGGTCGAGTATAACAAAGTCCTCTGGTCGAGTATAAATAGCCCTCATTGAGTATATAACAAAGTCCATTAGTCAAGTATAAAGAAGTCTTGTCGAGTATTACAAAGTCCCTAATCGAGTATAATAAAGTCCCTGATCGAGTATAAATAAAGCACTTTGACGAGTGTAACAAAGTCCCCTGATCATATAACAAAGTCCCTTTAATCGAGTATAACAAAGTCCCTTGTTCCAATATAACAAAGACTCTGATCGAATATAATATATCCCTCATCGAGTATAACAACGCTCTACGAGTATAACAAAGTCCCCTGGTCGAGTATAGCAGAGGGCCCTGATCGAGTAAGACAAAGTCCCTTGATCGAGTATGACAAAAATCACCTGATCGAGTATAAAAAGCCCCCGAGATGAGTATAACAAAGTTCCCTGATCGAGTTTAACAAAGTCCGCTGATCGAGTATAACAAAAAACCCTCGTCCCTGATCAAGTATAACATATCCCTGATTGAGTATAACAAAGTCCTCTGGTCGAGTATAAAAAAGTCCACTGATCGAGTATAACAAAGTCCCCTGGTCGAGTATAACAAAGTCCCCTCATCGAGTATAACAAAGGCCCCTCATCGAGTATAACATATCCCCTGATCGAATATACTAAAAGTCCTCCTGAGTATAACAGTCCCTGGTCCAGTATAACAAAGTCCCAGATCGAAAAGCATAACAAAGTCCTGATCGCATAACAAAGTCCCCTGCTCGAGCACAACAAAAGTCCATTGATCAAGTATAACAAAGGCCTCTCATCTAGTATAACAAAGTCCATTGGTCAGGTATAAAAAAGTCCCCTGGTCGAGTATAGCAAGTCCCCTGATCGAATATAACAAAGTCCCCTGGTCGAATATAACAAAGTCCCCTGGTCGAGTATAGCAAAGTCCCCTCATCGAGTATAACAAAGCCCCCTGCTCGAGTATAAGAAAGTCCCTTGATCGGGTATAAGAAAGTCCCCTGATCGAGTATAACAAAGGCCCCTGATCGAGTCCAAAAAAGGCCCCTCATCGAATATGACAAAGTCCCCTGATCTAGTATAACAAAGGCCCCAGATCGTGTATGACAAAGGCCCTTATCGAGTATAACAAAGTCCCCTCATCGAGTATAACAAAGCCGCCTAATCGGTATAACAAAGTCCCCTGGTCGAGTATAACAAAGTCCACTGTTCGAATCTACCAAAGTCCCCTGACCGAGTATAACAATGGCCTCTGGTCGAGTATAACAAAGTCCCCTGGACGAGAATAACAAAGTCCCCTGATCGAGTATAACAAAGTCCACTGATCGAGTATAACAAAGTCCCCGGGTCCAGTATAACAAAGTCCCCTGATCGAGTATAACATATCCCCTGTTCGAGTATAACAAGGTCTCCTGGCCCAGTATAACAACGTCCCCAGATCGAGCATAACAAAGTCCCCTGATCGATTACAACAAAGTCCCTGGTCGAGTAAAACAAAGGGCCCTGATCAAGTAAGACAAAGTCCCCTGATCGAGTATAACAAAGTCCCCTGATCCTAGTATAACAATGCCCGCTAGACGAGTATAACAAAGTCCTCTGAACCGAGTATAACAAAGTCCCCTGATCGAGTAAAACATATCCCTTGATCGAGTATAACAAAGTCCCAAGTGGAGTATAAAAAAGTCCCTTGGTCGAGTATAACAAAGCTTTCTAATCGAGTATAACAAAGGCCCCTGGTCAAGTATAACAAAGGCCCCTCATCGAGTATAACAAAGTCCATTGGTCAAGTATAAAAAAGTCCCGTGGTCGAGTATAACAAATTCCCCTGATCGAGTATAACAAAGTCCCCTGGTCGAGTATAGCAAAGTCCCATGACCGAGTATAACAAAGCCTCCAGATCGAGTATAACAAAGTCTCCTGATCGAGCATAACAAAGCCCACTGCTCGAGTATAAGAAAGTCCCCTGATCGAGTATAACAAAGTCCCCTGATTGAGTATAACAAAGGTCCGTGATCGAGTCTAAAAAGGCCCCTAATCGAGTATAACAAAGTCCCTCATCTAGTATAACAAAGGCCCCTGATCGAGTATAACAAAGGCCCCTCATCGAGTATAACAAAGTCCCCTGATTGAGTATATCAAAGCCGCCTAATCGAGAATAACAAACTCCCTTGGTCGTGTATAACAAAGTCCCCTGGTCGAGTATAGCAAAGGGCCCTGATCGAGTAAGACAAAGTCCCCTGATCGAGTATAACAAAGTCCCCTGATCGAGTATAACAAAGTCCCCTGGTCCAGTATAACAAAGTCCCCATGATCGAGTATAACACATCCCCTGATCGAGTATAACAAAGTCTCCTGGCCCAGTATATCAAAGTCCCCAGATCGAGCATAACAAAGTCCTCTGATCGATTATAACAAAGTCACCTGACCGAGTATAACAAGGCCTCTGGTCGAGTATAACAAAGTCCCCTGGTCGAGAATAACAAAGTCCCCTGATATTAGTATAACAAAGTCCTCTGGTCGAGTATAAAAAAGTCCCCTGATCGAGTATAACAAAGTCCCCTGGTCGAGTATAACAAAGTCCCCTGATCGAGTATAACAAAGGCCCCACATCGAGTATAACAAAAGCCCCTCATTGAGTATAGCAAAGACCATTGGTCAAATATAGGAAAGTCCACTGATCGGGAATGACAAAGTCCCCTGATTAATTATAAAAAAGTCCCTGGTCGAATATAACAAAGTTCCCTGATCGAGTATAACAAAGTCCCCTGGTCGAGTATAAGAAAGCCCCCTCATCGAGTATAACAAAGGCCCCTAATCGAGTAAAACAAAGTCCCCTGATTGATTATAACAAAGTCCCCTGATCGAGTATAACAAAGTCCTCTGGTTGAGTATAACAAAGTCCCCTGATCGGGTATAACATATCCCCTTGATCGAGTATAACAAAGTACTCTGGTCGAGTATAAAAAAGTCCCCTGATCGAGTATAACAATGGCCCCTCATCGAGTACAACAAAGTCGATTGGTCAAGTATAAAACAGAAACCTGGTCGAGTATAGCAAAGTCCCCTGATCGAGTATAACAAAGCCTCCGGATCGAGTATAACAAAGTCCCCTGATCGAGTATAACAAAGCCCCCTGCTCGAGTATACGAAAGTCCCCTGATCGAGTATAACAAAGCCTCCTGAGCGAGTATAACAAAGTCCCCTGATCGAGTGTAACAAAGTCTCCTGGCCCAATATAACAAAGTCCCCAGATCGAGCATAACAAAGTCCCCTGATCGATTACAACAAAGTCCCCTGGTCGAGTATAACAAAGGGCCCTGATCGAGTAAGACAAAGTCCCCTGTTCGAGTATAACACATCCCCTGATCGAGTATAACAAAGTCTCCTGGCCCAGTATATCAAAGTCCCCAGATCGAGCATAACAAAGTCCTCTTATCGATTATAACAAAGTCCCTGACCGAGTATAACAAAGGCCTCTGGTCGAGTATAACAAAGTCCCCTGGTCGAGAATAACAAAGTCCCCTGATATTAGTAGAACAAAGTCCTCTGGTCGAGTATAAAAAAGTCCCCTGATCGAGTATAACAAAGTCCCCTGGTCGAGTATAACAAAGTCCCCTGATCGAGTATAACAAAGGCCCCACATCGAGTATAACAAAAGCCCCTCATTGAGTATAGCAAAGTCCATTGGTCAAATATAGGAAAGTCCACTGATCGAGAATGACAAAGTCCCCTGATTAATTATAAAAAAGTCCCCTGGTCTAATATAACAAAGTTCCCTGAACGAGTATAACAAAGTCCCCTGGTCGAGTATAAGAAAGCCACCTCATCGTGTATAACAAAGGCCCCTAATCGAATAAAACAAAGTCCCCTGATTGAGTATAACAAAGTCCCCTGATCGAGTATAACAAAGTCCTCTGGTTGAGTATAACAAAGTCCCCTGATCGGGTATAACATATCCCCTTGATCGAGAATAACAAAGTACTCTGGTCGAGTAATAAAAAGTCCCCTGATTGAGTATAACAATGTCCCCTCATCGAGTACAACAAAGTCGATTGATCAAGTATAAAACAGACCCCTGGTCGAGTATAGCAAAGTCCCCTGATCGAGTATAACAAAGCCTCCGGATCGAGTATAACAAAGTCCCCTGATCGGGTATAACATATCCCCTTGATCGAGTATAACAAAGTACTCTGGTCGAGTAATAAAAAGTCCCCTGATTGAGTATAACAATGTCCCCTCATCGAGTACAACAAAGTCGATTGATCAAGTATAAAACAGACCCCTGGTCGAGTATAGCAAAGTCCCCTGATCGAGTATAACAAAGCCTCCGGATCGAGTATAACAAAGTCCCCTGATCGAGTATAACAAAGCCCCCTGCTCGAGTATACGAAAGTCCCCTGATCGAGTATAACAAAGCCTCCTGAGCGAGTATAACAAAGTCCCCTGATCGAGTATAACAAAGTCTCCTGGCCCAGTATAACAAAGTCCCCAGATCGAGCATAACAAAGTCCCCTGATCGATTACAACAAAGTCCCTGGTCGAGTAAAACAAAGGGCCCTAATCGAGTAAGACAAAGTCCCCTGATCGAGTATAACAAAGTCCCCTCATCCTAGTATAACAAAGCCCACTAGACAAATACAACAAAGTCCCCTGAACCGAGTATAACAAAGTCCCCTGATCGAGTAAAACATATCCCCTGATCGAGTATAACAAAGTCCCTGGTGGAGTATAAAAAAGTCCCCTGGTCGAGTATAACAAAGCTTTCTAATCGAGTATAACAAAGCTTTCTAATCGAGTATAACAAAGGCCCCTGGTCAAGTATAACAAAGGCCCCTCATCGAGTATAACAAAGTCCATTGGTCAAGTATAAAAAAGTCCCGTGGTCGAGTATAACAAATTCCCCTGATCGAGTATAACAAAGTCCCCTGGTCGAGTATAGCAAAGTCCCATGATCGAGTATAACAAAGCCTCCAGATCGAGTATAACAAGGTCCCCTGATCGAGCATAACAAAGCCCACTGCTCGAGTATAAGAAAGTCCCCTGATCGAGTATAACAAAGTCCCCTGATTGAGTATAACAAATGTCCGTGATCGAGTCTAAAAAGGCCCCTAATCGAGTATAACAAAGTCCCTCATCTAGTATAACAAAGGCCCCTGATCGAGTATAACAAAGGCCCCTCATCGAGTATAACAAAGTCCCCTGATTGAGTATATCAAAGCCGCCTAATCGAGAATAACAAAGTCCCTTGGTCGTGTATAACAAAGTCCCCTGGTCGAGTATAGCAAAGGGCCCTGATCGAGTAAGACAAAGTCCCCTGATCGAGTATAACAAAGCCCCCTTGATCGAGTATAACAAAGCCCCCTGGACGAGTATAACAAAGTCCCCTGATCGAGAATAACAAAGTCCCCTGATCGAGTATAACAAAGTCCCCTGGTCCAGTATAACAAAGTCCCTATGATCGAGTATAACACATCCCCTGATCGAGTATAACAAAGTTTCCTGGCCCAGTATATCAAAGTCCCCAGATCGAGCATAACAAAGTCCTCTGATCGATTATAACAAAGTCACCTGACCGAGTATAACATAGGCCTCTGGTCGAGTATAACAAAGTCCCCTGGTCGAGAATAACAAAGTCCCCTGATATTAGTATAACAAAGTCCTCTGGTCGAATATAATAAAGTCCCCTAATCGAGTATAAAGAAGTCCCCTGGTCGAGTATAACAAAGTCCCCTGATCGAGTATAACAAAGGCCCCACATCGAGTATAACAAAAGCCCCTCATTGAGTATAGCAAAGTCCATTACGATTAAAATATGGGAAGAAGTCCACTGATAAAGGAATGACAAAGTCCTGATTAATGGTATAAAAAAAGTCCCCTGGTCGAATACCTTAAAGTTCCCCTGATGGTATAACAAAGTCCCCTAATTAGGGTATAAGCCCCGTCATCAAGTATAATGTAAAAGGCCCTAATCATGATTAAAACAAACTCCCTGATTGGAGTATAACAAAAGTCCCTGATCAAAGTATAACAAGAGTCACTCTGATTTGAGTATAACAAAAGTCCCCTGATAAGATTACTTACTTGTATCCCTTGATGAAATTATAACAAAGAAATGCAGCTGATGGGGAAATTACATACAAAAAAGTCCCCTGATCGAGTATAACAATGGCCCCTCATCGAGTATAACAAAGTCGATATGGTCAAGTATAAAACAGACCCCTGGTCGAGTATAGCAAAGTCCCCTGATCGAGTATAACAAAGCCTCCGGATCGAGTATAACAAAGTCCCCTGATCGAGTATAACAAAGCCCCCTGCTCGAGTATACGAAAGTCCCCTGATCGAGTATAACAAAGCCTCCTGAGCGAGTATAACAAAGTCCCTTGATCGAGTGTAACAAAGTCTCCTGGCCCAATATAACAAAGTCCCCAGATCGAGCATAACAAAGTCCCCTGATCGATTACAACAAAGTCCCCTGGTCGAGTATAACATAGGGCCCTGATCGAGTAAGACAAAGTCCCCTGTTCGAGTATAACACATCCCCTGATCGAGTATAACAAAGTCTCCTGGCCCAGTATATCAAAGTCCCCAGATCGAGCATAACAAAGTCCTCTTATCGATTATAACAAAGTCTGACTAAAATTATAAAGGCACTCTGGTCGGGCTATAACAAAAGTCCCCTGGTCGAGAATTAACAAAGTCCCCTGATATTGGTATAACAAAAGTCCTCTGGTCGAGTATAAAAAAGTCCCCAGATCGAGTATAACAAAGTCCCCTGGTCGAGTATAACAAAGTCCTCTGGTTGAGTATAACAA
>NW_024756829.1:0-20440 GCF_018991925.1 Homarus americanus
TTTTTTATACTTGATCAGGGACTTTGTCATACTCGATCAGTGGACTCTCCTATATTTGACCAATGGACTTTGCTATACTCGATGAGGGGACTTTGTTTTACTCGACCAGGGGACTTTGTTATAATCGATCAGGTGATTTTGTTATACTCGACCAGAGGACTTTGTTATACTCGAGCAGGGGATATGTTATACTTAATCAGGGGACTTTGTTATACTTGATCAGGGGACTTTGTTATACTTGATTAGGGGACTTTTTTATACTCGATCAAAGGACTTTGTTATACTTGATCAGAAGACTTTGTTATACTCAACCAGGGAACTTTTTTATACTTGACTAATGGACTTTGTTATACTCAATGAGGGGCCTTTGTTATACTCGATCAGGGGACTTTGTTATACTCGACCAGGGGACTTTGTTATACTCGATCAGGTGATATGTTATATTCGATCAGGGGACTTTGTTATACTCGATCAGGGGACTTTGTTATACTTGATTAGGGGACTTTGTTATCCTCGATCAGGGGACTTTGTTATACTTGATCAGAGGACTTTGTTATACTCGGCCAGGGGCCTTTGTTATACTCGATTAGAAAACTTTGTTATACTCGACCAGGGGACTTTGTATACTCCACCAGTGGACTTTTTTATACTTGACCAATGGACTTTGTTATACTCAATGAGGGGCCTTTGTTATACCCGATCAGGGGACTTTGTTACACTCGATCAGGCGACTTTCTCATACTTGATCAGGGGACTTTGTCATACTCGATCAATGGACTTTCCTATATATGACCAATGGACTTTACTATACTCGATGAGGGTCCTTTGTTATACTCGATCAGGGACTTAGTTATACTCGACCAGGGGACTTTGTTATACTTGGTTAGGGGACTTTGTTATACTCGATCAAAGGACTTTGATATACTTAATCACAGGACTTTGTTATACTCGACCAGGGGCCTTTGTTATACTCGATTAGAAAACTTTGTTATACTCGACTAGGGGCCTTTGTTATACTCGATTAGAAAACTTTGTTATACTCGACCAGGGGACTTTGTTATACTCCACCAGGAACTTTGTTATACTCGATCAGGGGATATGTTATACTCGATCAGGGACTTTGTTATACTTGGTTCAGGGTACTTTGTTATACTCGTCCAGGGGTCTTTGATATACTAGGATCAGGGGACATTGTTATGCTCGACTAGGGGACTTTGTCTTACTCGATCAGGGCCCTTTGTTATACTTGACCAGGGGAATTTGTTATAATCGATTAGGGGACTCTGTTATACTGGACCAGGGGACTTTTTTATACTTGACCAATGGACTTTGTTATACTCGATGAGGGGCCTTTGTTATACTCGATCAGGGGACTTTTTTATGCTTGACCAAAGGACTTTGTTATACTCAATGAAGGGCCTTTGTTATACTCGATCAGGGGACTTTGTTATACTCAACCAGAGGGCTTTGTTATACTCAATCAGGGGACTTTGTTATACTCGATTAGGGGCCTTTGTTATACTCGATGAGGGGGCTTTGTTATACTCGACCAAGGGACTTTGCTATGCTCGACCAGGGGACTTTGTTATACTCGATCAGGGGACTTTGTTATACTCGACCAGGGTACTCTTTTATACTTGATCTGGGGACTTTGTCATACTCGATCAGTGGACTTTCCTATATTTGACCAATGGACTGTTGCTATACTCGATGAGGGGCCTTTGTTATACTTGATCAGGGGACTTTGTTATACTCGACCAGAGGACTTTGTTATTCTCGATCATGGGATATGTTATACTCGATCAGGGTACTTTGTTATACACGATCAGGGGACTTTGTTATACTTGATTAGGTGACTTTGTTATCCTCGATCAGGGGACTTTGTTATACTTGATCAGAGGACTTTGTTATACTCGGCCAGGGGCCTATGTTATCCTCGATTAGAAAACTTTGTTATACTCGACCTGGGGACTTTGTTATACTCCACCAGGGACTTTGTTATACTCGATCAGGGGATATGTTATTCTCGATCAGGGGACTTTGTTATACTCGGTTCAGGGGACTTTGTTATACTCGTCCAGGGGACTTTGTTATACTAGGATCAGGGGACTTTGTTATAATCGATTAGGGGACTTTCTTATGCTCGATCTGGGGACTTTGTTATACTCATCTAGGGAGCTCTGTTATACTCGATCAGGGGACTTTGTCTTACTCGATCAGGGCCCTTTGCTATACTCGGCCGGGGGACTTTGTAATAATCGATCAGGGGACTTTGGTATGCTCGATCTAGGGACTTTGTTATACTGGGCCAGGGGACTTACTTATACTCGATCAGGGGACTTTGTTATACTCGATTAGGGGACTTTTGTTACGCTCGATCAGGGGACTTTGTTATACTCGACCAGGGGCCTTTGTTATACTCGAATAGGGGACTTTGTTTTACTCGATAAGGGGACTTTGTTATACTCCATAAGGGGAATTTGTTATACTCGATAAGGGGACTTTGTTAGACTCGAACAGGGGCCTTTGTTATACTCGATCAGGGGACTTTGTCTTACTCGATCAGGGCCCTTTGCTATACTCGACCGGGGGACTTTGTTATAATCGATCAGTGGACTTTGGTATGCTCGATCTAGGGACTTTGTTATACTGGGCCAGGGGACTTTTTCATACTCGATCAGGGGACTTTGTTACGCTGGACCAGGGGACATTTTTATTCTCGATTAGGGGACTTTGTTATACTCGATTAGGGGACTTTTGTTACACTCGATCATGGGACTTTGTTATACTCGACCAGGGCCTTTGTTATACTCGATTACAGGACTTTGTTTTACTCGATAAGGGGACTTTGTTATACTCGACCAGGGGACTTTGTTATACTCTATTATGCGGCTTTGTTATACTCGATCAGGAGACTTTCTTATACACGATGAGGGGCCTTTGTTATACTCGGTCAGGGGCCTTTGTTATACTAGATCAGGAGGCTTTGTTAACCTCGATCAGGAGACTTTGGTATACTCGACCAGGGGAGTTTGTTATACTCGAGCAGGAGGCTTTTTTATACTCGATCAGGGGACTTTGCTATCCTCGACCAGGGGACTTTGTTATACTCGATCAGGGAACTTTTTTATACATGACCAATGGACTTTGTTATACTCGATGAGGGGCCTTTGTTATACTCGATGAGGGGACTTTGTTATACTCCACCAGGGGACATTGTTATACTCGATCAGGGGAATTTTTTATATTCGACCAGAGGGCTTTGTTATACTCGACCAGAGGGCTTTGTTATACTCAATCAGGGGATATGTTATACTTGATCAGGGACTTTGTTATACTCAACCAGGGGACTGTGTTATACTTGACCAGGGGACTTTGCTATAGTCGACCAGGGGACTTTGTTATACTCGATTAGGGGACTTTGTTATACTCGACCAGGGGACTTTTTTATACTTGATCAGGGGACTTTGTCATACTTGACCAGAGTCCATTGTTATACTCGATCGGGGGACTTTGTTATACTCGATGAGTGGACTTTCCTATATTTGACCAATGGACTTTGCTATACTCGATGAGGGGCCTTTGTTATACTCGATGAGGGGACATTATTATACTCGACCAGGGGACTTTGTTATACTCGATGAGGGGACATTGTTATACTCGACCAGAGGACATGTTATACTCGATTAGAAAACTTTGTTATACTCGACCAGGGGACTTTGTTATACTCGATCAGGGGACGTTTTTATACTCGACAAGAGGACTTTGTTATACTCGATTAGGGGCCTCTTATATACTCGATGAGGGGGCTTTGTTAAACTCGATCAGGGGACTTTGCTCTACTCGACCAGGGGACTTTGTTATACTCGACAAGGGGACTTTGTTATACTCGATGAGGGGACTTTGTTATACTCGACCAGAGGACTTTATTATACTCGATCAAGAGATATGTTATACTCGATCAGGGGACTTTGTTATATTCAAAAAGAGGACTTTGTTATACTCGACGAGGGGCTTTTGTTATACTCGATTAGAAAACTTTGTTATACTCGACCAGGAGAATTTGTTATATTCGATCAGGGGACTTTGTTATACTCCACCAGGTACTTTGTTATATTCGATCAGGGGATATGCTATACTCGACCAGGGGACTTTGTTATACACGATCAGGGGACTTTGTTATACTCGACCAGGGGCTTTTTTATACTTGGCCAATGGACTTTGTTATACTCAATGAGGGGCCTTTGTTATACTCGATTAGGGGACTATGTTATACACGTCCAGGGGACTTTGTTATACGCAATCAGGGGACTTTTTTATACTCGACCAGAAGACTTTGTTATACTCGATCAGGGGATATGTTATACTCGTCCAGGGGACTTTGTTATACTCGATCAGGGGACTTTGTTATACGCGACCAGGGGAATTTTTTGAACTTGATTAGGGGACTTTGTCATACTCGATCAGTGGACTTTCCTATATATGACCAATGTTATACTCGATGAGGGGCCTTTGTTATACTCGATCAGGGGACTTTGCTATACTCGACAAGGGGACTTTGTTATACTCGATCAGGGGAGTTTGTTATACTCGACCAGAGGAATTTGTTATACTCGATCAAGGGATATGTTATACTCGATCAGGGGACTTTGTTATACTCAATCAGGGGACTTTTTTTTACTTGATTAGGGGTCTTTTTTATACTCGATCAAAGGACTTTGTTATACTTGATAAGAGGACTTTGTTATACTCGACCAGGAGCCTTTGTTATACTCGATTAGAAAACTTTGTTATACTCGACCAGGGGACTTTGTTATACTCCACCAGGGACTCTGTTATGCTCGATCAGGGGATATGTTATACTCGATAAGGGGACTTTGTTATACTCGGTTCAGGGGACTTTGTTATACTCGTCCAGGGGGCTTTGTTATACTAGGATCAGGGGACTTTGTTATGCTTGATCAGGGGACTTTGTTCTACTCGATCAGGGCCCTTTGTTATACTCGACCAAGGAATTTGTTATAATCGATTAGGTGACTTTGTTATGCTCGATCTGGGGACTTTGTTAAACTGGGCCACGAGACGTTGTTATACTCGATCAGGGGATTTTTGTTATACTCGATCAGGGGACTTTGTTATACTCGACCAGAGGCCTTTGTTATACTCAATCAGGGGACTTTGTTATACTCGACAAGGGGACTTTGTTATCCTCGATTAGGCGGCTTTGTTATAATCGATCAGGGGACTTTGTTATACTCGATGAGGGGCCTTTGTTATACTCGACCAGAGGCCTTTGTTATACTAGATCAGGGAACTTTGTTATACTCGATTTGGGGCCTTTTTTGGACTCGATGAGGGGCTTTTGTTATACTCGATCAGGAGACTTTGTTATACTCGATCAGGGGACCTACTTATACTCGAGCAGGGGGCTTTATTATACTCGAACAGGGGACTTTTTTATACTCGACCAGAGGACTTTGTTATACTCGACCAGGGGCTATGTTATACTTGATCAAGGGACTTTGTTATACTCGTCCAGGGGACTATTTATACTTGACCAATGGACTTTGTTATACTCAATGAGGGGCCTTTTGTTATACTCGATCAGGTGACTTTGTTATATACGACCAGGGGACTTTGTTAAACTTGATTAGGGACTTTGTTATACTTGATCAGAGGACTTTGTTATACTCGACCAGGGGCCTTTGTTATACTCGATTAGAAAACTTTGTTATACTCGACCAGGGGACTTTGTTATACTCCACCAGGGACTTTGTTATACTCGATCAGGGGACTTTGTTATACTCGGTTCAGGTGTCTTTGTTATACTCGTCCAGTGGGTTTTGTTATACTAGGATTAGGGGACTTTGTTATACTCGATCAGGGGACTTTTTCTTACTCGATCAGGGCCCTTTGTTATACTCGACCAGGGGACTTAGTTATACTTGATTAGGGGACTTTGTTATACTCGATCAAAGGACTTTGTTATATTTGTTCAGAGGACTTTGTTATACTCGACCAGGGGCCTTTGATATACTCGATTAGAAAACTTTGTTATACTCGACCAGGGGCCTTTGTTATACTCGATTAGAAAACTTTGTTATACTCGACCAGGGGACTTTGTTATACTACACCAGGGACTTTGTTATACTCGATCAGGGGATATGTTATACTCGATCAGGGGACTTTGATATACTCGGTTCAGGTGTCTTTGTTATACTCGTCCAGTGGGCTTTGTTATACTAGGATCAGGGGACTTTGTTATACTCGATCAGGGGACTTTGTTATACACGACCAGGGAAATTTTTTATACGCGATCAAGGGACTTTTTTATCCTCGACCAGAGGACTTTGTTATACTCGATTAGGGGATATGTTATACTCGATCAGGGGACTTTGTTATACTCAACCAGAGTACTTTGTTATACTCGATCAGGGGACTTAGTTATACTAAATCAGGGGACT
This sequence comes from Homarus americanus, assembly GCF_018991925.1. Lineage (NCBI taxonomy): Eukaryota > Metazoa > Arthropoda > Malacostraca > Decapoda > Nephropidae > Homarus > Homarus americanus. Next base: position 6,465 of record NW_024756829.1, read on the forward strand.
TTGTTATACTCGATTAGGGGCCTTTGTTATACGCGACCAGGGGACTTTGTTATACTCGATCAGGGGACATTGTTATACTCGACCAGGGGACTTTTTTATACATGATCAGGGGAGTTTGTCATACTCGATCAGTGGACTTTCCTATATTTGACCAATGGACTTTGCTATACTCGACTAGGGGACATTGTTATGCTCGATCAGGGGACTTTGTTATACTCGACCAGAGAACTTTGTTATACTCGATCAGGGGATATGTTGTACTCGAACAGGGGACTTTGTTATACTCGATTAGGTGACTTTGTTTAGTTGATTAGGGGACTTTTTTATACTCGATCAAAGGACTTTGTTGTACTTGATCAGAGGACTTTGTTATACTCGACCAGGAGCCTTTGTTATACTCGATTAGAAAACTTTGTTATACTCGACCAGGGGACTTTGTTATACTCCACCAGGGACTCTGTTATACTCGATCAGGGGATATGTTATGCTCGATCAGGGGACTTTGTTATACTCGATTCAGGGGACTTTGTCTTACTCGATCAGGGTCCTTTGTTATACTCGACCAGGGGACTTTGTTATAATCGATTAGGGGCCTTTGTTATGCTCGATCTGGGGACTTTGTTAAACTGGGTCACGAGACGTTGTTATACTCGATCAGGGGATTTTTGTTATACTCGATCAGGGAACTTTGTTATACTCAACCAGAGGACTTTGTTATACTCGATCAGGGGACTTTGTTATACTCAATCTGGGGACTTTGTTATCCTCGATCAGGGGACTTTGCTATACTCCACCATGGGACTTTGTTATACTCGATCAGGGGTCTTTGTTATACTCAACCAGGGGACTTTTTTATACTTGACCAATGGACTTTGTTATACTAGATGAGAGGCCTTTGTTATAGTCGATCTGGGGACTTTGTTATACTCAATGAGTGACCTTTGTTATAGTCGATCAGGGGACTTTTTCATACTCGACCAGAGGACTTTGTTATACTCGATGAGGGGATATGTTATACTCGATCACTGGACTTTGGTATAATCGATTAGGGGCGTTTGTTTTACTCGATGAGGGGGCTTTGTTATACTCGACCAGGGGACTTTTTTATACTCGATCAGGGGACTTTTTTATACTCGAACCAGAGGACTTTGTTATACCCGATCAGAGGGATCAGAGGACTTTGTTATACTCAACCAGGGGACTTTTTTATACTTGATCAATGGACTTTGTTATACTCAATGAGGGACCTTTGTTATACTCGATCAGGGGACTTTTTTATACTTGACCAGAGGACTTTGTTATACTCGATTAGGGGATATGTTATACTCGATCAGTGGACTTTGTTATACTCGATTAGGGGCCTTTGTTTTACTCGATGAGGGGGCTTTGTTATACTCAACCAGGGGACTTTTTATAATCGATCAGGGAACTTTGTTATACTCAACCAGGGGACATTTTCAAAATTAAACAGGGGACTTTGTCATACTCGATCAGGGGAATTTTGTTATACTCGATCAGGGGATATGTTATATTCGATCAGGGGACTTTGTTATACTCAACCAGAGGACTTTGTTATACTCGATCAGGGGAGTTTGTTATACTCAATCAGGGGACTTTGTTATACACGATGAGGGGCTTTTGTTATCCTCGATCAGGGGACTTTGTTATACTCGACCAGGGGACTTTTTTATACTGGATCAGGGGACTTTGTTATACTCGACCAGAGGACTTTGTTATACTCGATCAGGGGATATGTTATACTCGATGAGGGGACTTTGCTATACTTGATTAGGGGACTTTGTTATACTCGATCAGGGGAATTTTGTTATACTCGATCAGAGGACTTTGTTATACTCGACCAGGGGCCTTTGTTATACTCGATAAGAAAACTTTGTTATACTCGACCAGGGTACTTTGTTATACTCGATCAAGGGACTTTTGTTATACTCGAGAAGGAGAATTTGTTATACTCGTCCAGGGGCCTTTGTTATACTCGATCAGGAGACTTTGTTATACTCGTTAAGGGGACTTTGTTATACTCGATAAGGGGAATTTGTTATGCTCGATAAGGGGACTTTGTTAGACTCGAACAGGGGACTTTGTTATACTCGACCAGGGGACTTTGTTATACTCGTCCAGGAGGCTTTGTTATACTCGATCAGGGGACTTTCTTATACTCGATCAGGGTACTTTGTCTTACTCGATCAGGGCCCTTTGCTATACTCGACCAGGGGACTTTGTTATAAACGATCAGGGGACTTTGTTATGCTCGATATGGGGACTTTGTTATTCTGGGCCAGGGGACTTTTATATGCTCGATCAGGGGACTTTGTTATACTGGATCAAGGGACTTTTGTTATACTCGATCAGGGGACATTGTTATACTCGACCAGGGGCCTTTGTTATACTCGATCACCGGACTTTGTTATACTCGATAAGGGGTCTTTGTAATACTCTATAAGGGGAATTTGTTATACTCGATAAGGGGACTTTGTTAGACTCGAACAGGGGACTTTGTTATATTCGACAAGGGGACTTTGTTATACTCGATTAGGCGGCTTAGTTATACTCGATCAGGTGACTTTGTTATACTCGATGAGGGGCTTTTCTTATACTTGATCAGGGGCCTTTGTTATACTAGATCAGTGGACTTTGTTATACTCGATTAGGGGCCTTTTTTGGACTCGATCAGGGGCCTTTGTTATACTCGATCAGGGGACTTTCTTATTCCCGATCAAGGGACTTTCTTATACCCGAGCAGGGGGCTTTGTTATACTCGATGAGGGGTCTTTGTTATATTCGATGAGGAGGTTTTGTTATACTCGGCAGGGGACTTTGCTATACTCGACCATGGGACTTTGTTATATTCGATCAGGGGATTTGCTATACTCGACCAGGGGACTTTTCTATACCTGACCAATGGACTTTGTTATACTAGATGAGAGGACTTTGTTATACTTGATCAATGGACTTTGTTATACTCAATGAGTGACCTTTGTTATAGTCGATCAGGGGACTTTTTTATACTCGACCAGAGGACTTTGTTATACTCGATTAGGGGCCTTTGTTTTACTCGATGAGGGGGCTTTGTTATACTCGACCAGGGGACTTTTTATGATGGGAACTTTATTTATACTCAACCGGAGACTTTTCAAAATTAACCAGGGGACTTTGTCGCATAGTCAGGGAATTTTGTTATACTCGATCAGGGGATATGTTATATTGTTCAGAGACTGTTATACTCAATGAGGGGCCTTTGTTATACTCGATCAGGGGACTTTATTATATTCGACCAGGGGACTTTGTTATATGCAATCAGGGGACTTTTTTTATACTCGACCAGAGGATTTTGTTATACAGGACCAGGGGACTTTGTTATACTCGATCAGGGAACTTTGTTATAAACGATGAGGGAACTTTGTTATACTTGTCCAGGGGACTTTGTTATACTAGATGAAAGCCTTTATTATAATTGATTGCAGGGACTTTATACTCGAGAAGGGGACTTTTTTATACTCGATCAGGGACTTTATTATACTCGACCAGAGGACTTTGTTATACTCGATCAGGGGATGTGTTATACTCGATGAGGGGACTTTGCTATACTTGATTAGGGGACTTTGTTATACTCGATCAGGGGAATTTTGTTATACTCGATCAGAGGACTATGTTATACTCGACCAGGGGCCTTTGTTATACTCGATAAGAAAACTTTGTTATACTCGACCAGGGTACTTTGTTATACTTTTTTTACTTTTACTTTACTTTTATCCTCTTCGCCACTGATCGGCTTGTTAGCCGCTTGGGCGATCGGTCAAGGTACTTTTGTTATACTCGATCAGGGGACTTTGTTATACTCGTCCAGGGGCCTTTGTTATACTCGATCACTAGACTTTGTTATACTCGTTAAAGGGACTTTGTTATACTCGATAAGGGGAATTTGTTATACTCGATAAGAGGACTTTGTTAGACTCGAACAGCGGACTTTGTTATACTCGACCAGGGAACTTTGTTATACTCGATTAGGCGGATTTGTTATTCTCGATCAGGGGCCTTTGTTATACTCGAGAAGGGGGCTGTGTTAAACTCGACCAGGGGACTTTGTTATACTCGATCTGGAGGCTTTGTTATTCTCGAACAGGGGACTTTGCTATACTCGACCAGGGGACTTTGTTATACTCGATCAGGGGTCTTTGTTATACTCGACCAGGGGACTTTTTTATACTTGACCAATGGACTTTGTTATACTCGATGAGAGGCTTTTGTTGTACTCGATCTGGCGACTTTATTATACTCGAGCAGGGGACTTTGTTATACTCCATCAGGGGACTTTGTTATACTCAATCAGGGGACTTTGTTATACTCGATTAGGGCCCTTTGTTATTCTCGATGATAGGGCTTTGTTATACTCGACCAGGGGACTTTGTTATACTCGATCAGGGGACTTTGTTATACTCGACCAGGGGACTTTTTTATAATTAATCAGGGGAGTTTGTCTTACTCGATCAGTGGACTTTCCTATATTTGGCCAATGGACTTTGCTATACTCGATGAGGGGCTTTTGTTATACTCGATCTGGGGGACTTTGTTATTATCGACCAGGAGACTTTGGTGTACTCGATCATGGGACTTTGTTATACTCGAGCAGAGGACTTTGCTATACTCGATCAGGGGATATGTTATACTCGATCAGGGGACTTTGTTATACTTGATTAGGGGACTTTGTTATACTCGATCAGGGGACTTTGTTATACTCGATCAGAAGACTTTGTTATACTCGACGAGGGGCCTTTGCTATACTCGATTAGAAAACTTTGTCATGCTCGACCAGGGGACTTTGCTATACTCGATCAGGGGACTTTGATATACTCGATCAGGGACTTTGTTATACTCGTCCAGGGGGCTTTGTTATACTACGATCAGGGGACTTTGTTATTCTCGACCAGGGGACTTTGTTATACTCCACCAGGGGACATTGTTATACTCGATCAGGGGACTTTTTTATACTCGACCAGAGGACTTTGTTATACTCAATCAGGGGATATGTTATACTTGATCAGGGACTTTGTTATACTCAACCAGGGGACTTTGTTTTACTCGACCAAGGGACTTTGCTATAGTCGACCAGGGGAATTTGTTATACTCGATTAGGGGACTTTGTTATACTCGACCAGGGGACTTTTTTATACTTGATCAGGGGACTTTGTCATACTTGACCAGAGTCCATTGTTATACTCGATCGGGGGACTTTGTTATACTCGATGAGTGGACTTTCCTATATTTGTCCAATGGCCTTTGCTATACTCGATGAGGGGCCTTTGTTATACTCGATGAGGGGACATTGTTATACTCGACCAGGGGCCTTTGTTATACTCGATGAGGGGACTTTGTTATACTCGACCAGAGGACATGTTATACTCGATTAGAAAACTTTGTTATACTCGACCAGGGGACATTGTTATACTCGATCAGGGGACTTTTTTGTACTCGACAAGAGGACTTTGTTATACTCAATCCGGGGATATGTTATACTTGATCAGGGGACTTTGTTATACTCAACCAGGGGACTTTGTTATACTCGATTAGGGGCCTCTTTTATACTCAATGAGGTGGCATTGTTAAACTCGATCAGGGGACTTTGCTATAGTCGACCAGGGGACTTTGTTATACTCGATTAGGGGACTTTGTTATACTCGACCAGGGGATTTTTTTATACTTGATCAGGGGACTTTGTCATACTTGACCAGAGGCCATTGTTTTACTCGATCAGGGGACTTTGTTATACTCCATGAGTGGACTTTCCTATATTTGACCAATGGCCTTTGTTATAGTCGATCAGGGTACATTGTTATACTCGACAAGGGGACTTTGTTATACTCGATGAGGGGACTTTGTTATACTCGACCAGAAGACTTTATTATACTCGATCAGGAGATATGTTATACTCGATCAGGGGACTTTGCTATATTCAAACAGATGACTTTGTTATACTCGACGAGGGGCCTTTGTTATACTCGATTAGAAAACTTTGTTATACTCGACCAGGAGAATTTGTTATATTCGATCAGGGGACTTTGTTATACTCCACCAGGGACTTTGTTATATTCGATCAGGGGATATGCTATACTCGACGAGGGGACTTTGTTATACACGATTAGGGGACTTTGTTATACTCGACCAGGGGCTTTTTTATACTTGGCCAATGGACTTTGTTATACTCAATGAGGGGCCTTTGTTATACTCGATCAGGGGACTTTGTTATACACGTCCAGGGGACTTTGTTAAACGCAATCAGGAGACTTTTTTTTACTCGACTAGAAGACTTTGTTATACTCGATCAGGGGATATGTTATACTCGTCCAGGGGACTTTGTTATACTCGATCAGGGGACTTTGTTATACGCGACCAGGGGACTTTTTTGAACTTGATTAGAGGACTTTCTCATACTCGATCAGTGGACTTTCCTATATATGACCAATGTTATACTCGATGAGGGGCCTTTGTTATACTCGATCAGGGGACTTTGCTATACTCGACAAGGGGACTTTGTTATACTCGATCAGGGGAGTTTGTTATACTCGACCAGAGGAATTTGTTATACTCGATCAAAGGATATGTTATACGCGATCAGGGGACTTTGTTATACTCAATCAGGGGACTTTTTTTTACTTGATTAGGGGACTTTTTTATACTCGATCAAAGGACTTTGTTATACTTGATCAGAGGACTTTGTTATACTCGACCAGGAGCCTTTGTTATACTCGATTAGAAAACTTTGTTATACTCGACCAGGTGACTTTGTTATATTCCACCAGGTACTCTGTTATACTCGATCAGGGGATATGTTATACTCGATAAGGGGACTTTGTTATACTCGGTTCAGGGGACTTTGTTATACTCGTCCAGGGGGCTTTGTTATACTAGGATCAGGGGACTTTGTTATGCTTGATCAGGGTAATTTGTTCTACTCGATCAGGGCCCTTTGTTATACTCGACCAAGGGACATTGTTATAATCGATTAGGTGACTTTGTTATGCTCGATCTGTGGACTTTGTTAAACTGGGCCACGAGACGTTGTTATACTCGATCAGGGGATTTTTGTTATACTCGATCAGGGGACTTTGTTATACTCGACCAGAGGCCTTTGTTATACTCGATCAGGGGACTTTGTTATACTCGACCACGGGACTTTGTTATCCTCGATTAGGCGGCTTTATTATAATCGATCAGGGGACTTTGTTATACTCGATGAGGGGCCTTTGTTATACTCGACCAGAGGCCTTTGTTATACTAGATCAGGGAACTTTGTTATACTCGATTAGGGGCCTTTTTTGGACTCGATGAGGGACTTTTGTTATACTCGATCAGGAGACTTTGTTATACTCGATCAGGGGACCTACTTATTCTCGAGCAGGGGGCTTTATTATACTCGAACAGGGGACTTTTTTATACTCGACCAGAGGACTTTGTTAAACTCGACCAGGGGCTATGTTATATGTTATACTTGATCAAGGGACTTTGTTATACTCGTCCAGGGGACTTTTTATACTTGACCAATGGACTTTGTTATACTCAATGAGGGGCCTTTTGTTATACTCGATTAGGTGACTTTGTTATATACGACCAGGGGACTTTGTTATACTTGATTAGGGGACTTTGTTATACTTGATCAGAGGACTTTGTTATACTAGACCAGGGGCCTTTGTTATACTCGATTAGACAACTTTGTTATACTCGACCAGGGGAATTTGTTATACTCCACCAGGGACTTTGTTATACTCGTTCAGGGGACTTTGTTATACTCGGTTCAGGTGTCTTTGTTATACTCGTCCAGTGAGCTTTGTTATACTAGGATCAGGGGACTTTGTTATACTCGATCAGGGGACTTTTTCTTACTCGATCAGGGCCCTTTGTTATACTCGACCAGGGGACTTTGTTATACTTGATTAGGGGACTTTGTTATACTCGATCAAAGGACCTTGTTATATTTGATCAGAGGACTTTGTTATACTCGACCAGGGGCCTTTGATATACTCGATTAGAAAACTTTGTTATACTCGACCAGGGGCCTTTGTTATACTCGATTAGAAAACTTTGTTATACTCAACCAGGGGACTTTGTTATACTCCACCAGGGACTTTGTTATACTCGATCAGGGGATATGTTATACTCGATCAGGGGACTTTGATATACTCGGTTCAGGTGTCTTTGTTATACTTGTCCAGTGGGTTTTGTTATACTAGGATTAGGGGACTTTGTTATACTCGATCAGGGGACTTTGTTATACACGACCAGGGGACTTTGTTATACGCGATCAAGGGACTTTTTTATCCTCGACCAGAGGACTTTGTTATACTCGATTAGGGGATATGTTATACTCGATCAGGGGACTTTGTTATACTCAACCAGAGTACTTTGTTATACTCGATCAGGGGACTTAGTTATACTAAATCAAGGGACTTTGTTATACTCGAATAGGGGCCTTTGTTATACTCGACCAGGGGACTTTGTTATACTCGATCAGGGGACATTGTTATACTCGACCAGGGGACTTTTTTATACTTGATCAGGGGAGTTTGTCATACTCGATCAGTGGACTTTCCTATATTTGACCAATGGACTTTGCTATACTCGACCAGGGGACATTGTTATACTCGATCAGGGGACTTTGTTATACTCGACCAGAGAACTTTGTTATACTCGATCAGGGGTTATGTTATACTCGATCAGGGGACTTTGTTATACTCGATTAGGTGACTTTGTTTTACTTTATTAGGGGACTTTTTTATACTCGATCAAAGGACTTTGTTATACTTGATCAGAGGACTTTGTTATACTCGACCAGGAGCCTTTGTTATACTCGATTAGAAAACTTTGTTATACTCGACCAGGGGACTTTGTTATACTCCACCAGGGACTCTGTTATACTCGATTCAGGGGACTTTGTCTTACTCGATCAGGGTCCTTTGTTATACTCGACCATGGGACTTTGTTATAATCGATTAGGGGACTTTGTTATGCTCTATCTGGGGACTTTGTTAAACTGGGCCACGAGACGTTGTTATACTCGATCAGGGGATTTTTGTTATACTCGATCAGGGGACTTTGTTATACTCAACCAGAGGACTTTGTTATACTCGATCAGGGGACTTTGTTATATTCAATCAGGGGACTTTGTTATGCTCGATCTGGGGACTTTGTTATCCTCGATCAGGGGACTTTGCTATACTCCACCATGGGACTTTGCTATACTCGATCAGGGGTCTTTGTTATACTCAACCAGGGGACTTTTTTATACTTGACCAATGGACTTTGTAATACTAGATGAGAGGCCTTTGTTATACTCGATCTGGGGACTTTGTTATACTCGAGAAGGGGACTTTGTTACTCTCGATCAGGGGACTATTTTATACTCGAACCAGAGGACTTTGTTATACCCGATCAGAGGACTTTGTTATACTCGACCAGGGGACTTTTTTATACTTGATCAATGGACTTTGTTATACTCAATGAGGGCCTTTGTTATACTCGATCAGGGGACTTTTTTATACTTGACCAGAGGACTTTGCTATACTCGATTAGGGGATATGTTATACTCGATCAGTGGACTTTGTTATACTCGATTAGGGGCCTTTGTTTTACTCGATGAGGGGGCTTTGTTATACTCAACCAGGGGACTTTTTATAATCGATCAGGGAACTTTGTTATACTCAACCAGGGGACATTTTCAAAATTAAACAGGGACTTTGTCATACTCGATCAGGGGAATTTTGTTATACTCGATCAGGGGATATGTTATATTCGATCAGGGGACTTTGTTATACTCAACCAGAGGACTTTGTTATACTCGATCAGGGGAGTTTGTTATACTCAATCAGGGGAGTTTGTTATACACGATGAGGGGCTTTTGTTATCCTCGATCAGGGGACTTTGTTATACTCGACCAGGGGACTTTTTTATACTGGATCAGGGGACTTTGTTATACTCGACCAGAGGACTTTGTTATACTCGATCAGGGGATATGTTATACTCGATGAGGGGACTTTGCTATACTTGATTAGGGGACTTTGTTATACTCGATCAGGGGAATTTTGTTATACTCGATCAGAGGACTTTGTTATACTCGACCAGGGGCCTTTGTTATACTTGATAAGAAAACTTTGTTATACTCGACCAGGGTACTTTGTTATACTCGATCAAGGGACTTTTGTTATACTCGATCAGGGGACTTTGTTATACTCGTCCAGGGGCCTTTGTTATACTCGATCAGGAGACTTTGTTATACTCGTTAAGGGGACTTTGTTATACTCGATAAGGGGAATTTGTTATACTCGATAAGGTGACTTTGTTAGACTCGAACAGGGGACTTTGTTATACTCGACCAGGGGACTTTGTTATACTCGTCCAGGGGGCTTTGTTATACTCGATCAGGGGACTTTCTTATACTTGATCAGGGTACTTTGTCTTACTCGATCAGGGCCCTTTGCTATACTCGACCAGGGGACTTTGTTATAATCGATCAGGGGACTTTGTTATGCTCGATATGGGGACTTTGTTATACTGGGCCAGGGGACTTTTTTATGCTCGATCAGGGGACTTTGTTATACTCGATCAAGGGACTTTTGTTATACTCGATCAGGGGACATTGTTATACTCGATAAGGGGTCTTTGTAATACTCTATAAGGGGAATTTGTTATACTCGATAAGGGGACTTTGTTAGACTCGAACAGGGGACTTTGTTATACTCGACCAGGGGACTTTGTTATACTCGATTAGGCGGCTTAGTTATACTCGATCAGGTGACTTTGTTATACTCGATGAGGGGCTTTTCTTATACTTGATCAGGGGCCTTTGTTATACTAGATCAGTGGACTTTGTTATACTCGATTAGGGGCCTTTTTTGGACTCGATCAGGGGCCTTTGTTATACTCGATCAGGGGACTTTCTTATACCCGATCAAGGGAATTTCTTATACCCGAGCAGGGGGCTTTGTTATACTCGATGAGGGGACTTTCTAATATTCGATGAGGAGGTTTTGTTATACTCGGTAGGGGTCTTTGCTATACTCGACCAGGGGACTTTGTTATATTCGATCAGGGGACTTGCTATACTCGACCAGGGGACTTTTCTATACCTGACCAATGGACTTTGTTATACTAGATGAGAGGCCTTTGTTATACTTGATCAATGGACTTTGTTATACTCAATGAGTGACCTTTGTTATAGTCGATCAGGGGACTTTTTTATACTCGATCAGAGGACTTTGTTATACTCGATGAGGGGATATGTTATACTCGATCACTGGACTTTGTTATACTCGATTAGGGGCCTTTGTTTTACTCGATGAGGGGGCTTTGTTATACTCGACCAGGGGACTTTTTTATACTCGATCAGGGAACTTTGTTATACTCAACCAGGGGACTTTTTCAAAATTAAAAAGGGGACTTTGTCATACTCGATCAGGGGAAGTTTGTTATACTCGATCAGGGGATATGTTATATTCGATCAGGGGACTTTGTTATACTCAACCAGAGGACTTTGTTATACTCGATCAGGGGACTTTGTTATACTCAATCAGGGGACTTTGTTATGCTCGATCTGGGGGCTTTGTTATCTTCGATCAGGGGACTTTGCTATACTCGACCAGAGGACTTTGTTATACTCGATCAGGGGTCTTTGTTATACTCAACCAGGGGACTTTTTTATACTTGACCAATGGACTTTGTTATACTAGATGAGAGGCCTTTGTTATACTCGATCTGGGGACTTTGTTATACTCGAGAAGGGGACTTTTTTATACTCGATTAGGGGCTCTGTTATACTCGACCAGTGGACTTTGTTATACTCGATCAGGGGATGTGTTATACTCGATGAGGGGACTTTGCTCTACTTGATTAGGGGACTTTGTTATACTCGATCAGGGGAATTTTGTTATACTCGATTAGAGGACTTTGTTATACTCGACCAGGGGCCTTTGTTATACTCGATAAGAAAACTTTGTTATACTCGACCAGGGTACTTTGTTATACTCGATCAAGGGACTTTTGTTATACTCGATCAGGGGACTTTGTTATACTCGTCCAGGGGCCTTTGTTATACTCGATCACTAGACTTTGTTTTACTCGTTAAAGGGACTTTGTTATACTCGATAAGGGGAATTTGTTATACTAGATAAGGGGACTTTGTTAGACTCGAACAGGGGACTTTGTTATACTCGACCAGGGAACTTTGTTATACTCGATTAGGCGGATTTGTTATTCTCGACCAGGGGACTTTGTTATACTCGAGCAGGGGCCTTTGTTATACTCGAGAAGGGGGCTGTGTTAAACTCGACCAGGGGACTTTGTTATACTCGATCTGGAGGCTTTGTTATTCTCGATCAGGGGACTTTGCTATACTCGACCAGGGGACTTTGTTATACTCGATCAGGGGTCTTTCTTATACTCGATCAGGGGACTTTTTTATACTTGACCAATGGACTTTGTTATACTCGATGATAGGCTTTTGTTGTACTCGATCTGGCGACTTTATTATACTCGAGCAGGGGACTTTGTTATACTCCATCAGGGGACTTTGTTATACTTAATCAGGGGACTTTGTTATACTCGATTAGGGCCCTTTGTTATACTCGATGAGAGGGCTTTGTTATACTCGACCCGGGGACTTTGTTATACTCGATCAGGGGACTTTGTTATACTCGACCAGGGGACTTTTTTATAATTAATCAAGGGAGTTTGTCATACTCGATCAATGGACTTTCCTAAATTTGACCAATGGACTTTGCTATACTCGATGAGGGGCTTTTGTTTTACTCGATCTGGGGACTTTGTTATTATCGACCAGGAGACTTTGTTATACTCGATCATGGGACTTTGTTATACTCGAGCAGAGGACTTTGCTATACTCGATCAGGGGATATGTTATACTCGATCAGGGGACTTTGTTATACTTGATTAGGGGCTTTGTTATACTCGATCAGGGGACTTTGTTATATTTGATCAGAAGACTTTGTTATACTCGACGAGGGGCCTTTGCTATACTCGATTAGAAAACTTTGTTATAGTCGACCAGGGGACTTTGCTATACTCGATCAGGGGACTTTGATATACTCGATCAGGGACTTTGTTATACTCGTCCAGGGGGCTTTGTTATACTAGGATCAGGGGACTTTGTTATTCTCGACCAGAGGTCTTTGTTATACTCGAACAGAGGCATTTGTTATACTCGGTCTGGGGACTTTGTTATGCTCGATCTGGGGAGTTTGTTATACTGGGCCAGGAGACTTTGTTATACTTGATTAGGGGATATGTTATACTCGATCAGGGGACTGCGTTATACTGGAACAGGGGACTTTGTTATACTCGATCAGGGGACTTTTTTATATTCAATAAGGGGACTTAATGTTAGACTCGAAAGGGGACTTTTTTATACCTGACCAATGGACTTTGTTATACTCGATTAGGGGCCTTTGTTATACTCGATGAGGGGGCTTTGTTTTGCTCGACCAGGGGACTTTTTCATACTTGATCAGGGGACTTTGTTATACTCGATCAGGGGACTTTGTTATACTCGATCAGTGGACTTTTCTATATTTGACCAATGGACTTTACTATACTCGATGAGGGGCCTTTGTTATACTCGATCAAGGACTTTGTTATAGTCGACCAGGGGACTTTGTTATACTCGATTAGGGACTTTGTTATACTCGATCAATAGGCTTTGTTATACTTGATGAGGGGACTTGCTATACTCGACCAGGGGACTTTGTTATACTCGATAAGGGGACTTTGTTATACTCGAGCAGGAGACTTTGTTATACTTGTTACGAACCCCTCCACCCAGCACTACGAACCACGCCATCTATTGTCCTGATCTACCTACCCAGCACCACGAGCAACGCCATCTAGGGACGAGACACGAGTATGACTCGTCTTAGTTACCACTCCGAGGTTTCCCTTCTCCCAATCCTGGTTGT
>NW_024756830.1:0-18063 GCF_018991925.1 Homarus americanus
GGTGCAACAAACAAGAGCTAGTAACAAATAAATATATAAAGAATAAGTAAGTAAATAAATAAATAAAATAAAAGAAAATACAATAAAATACAATAAAATAAAATAAATTGTTTACATGAAATAGGCGTGCTGCAAACATGAAATGAAGCCAAAACACACTCCATGTATGTCACTTTGCAGTGGGTGTAAAAGTACTCCACGCAGAATTTATTTATTTATTTATTATGTTTCGATTTAGTCCGGTTTCTACGCCAATAGAGAATGCAGATTATTATAATTTTTTTTTTTATTTATTTCCCTCTCAATATATCACTGTCGGTAACTGTCTCTTTAACATGTAACTGTGGCTCCGATGGAGCCGATTAAGTTGTAGTAGTGGGATGGCGTGTTTGTTGTGTACAAGTAACCTCTTACTTGGAAGAGGTGTACTTGGTGACAGCCTTGGTGCCCTCAGACACGGCATGCTTGGCCAGTTCACCGGGCAGCAAGAGTCGGACAGCTGTCTGGATTTCCCGACTTGTAATGGTGGAGCGTTTGTTGTAGTGCGCCAGGCGGGAAGCTTCGGCAGCGATGCGCTCGAAGATGTCGTTCACGAAAGAGTTCATGATGGACATAGCTTTGGAGGAGACTCCTGTGTCGGGGTGCACTTGCTTCAGTACCTTGTAGATGTAGATGTTGTAGCTTTCCTTCCTCCTGCGCTTCTTCTTCTTGTCACCCTTGGCAATGGCCTTCTGGGCCTTTCCAGCCTTCTTGGCAGCCTTTCCGGAAGTTTTGGGAGGCATGGCGGCACAGTTACTCGTGGCGCGGAGCGAGAGAATTGAAAACTGGCCCGACTAACTTTTCCTTATATACCGAGCGGGCCGCTCAGGATCAGACTGGCTGCAGCTACGGCTCTCTTACATTGGTTGGGTCCGCGAGACGGCCACCTGGCCTGATCCTGAGCTTGGCATAAAAGACCAAGGTGGCGGGCGGAAATTTAACTCCTATCACGAAAAGCAGCAGCAGCAACATGTCAGGACGCGGCAAGGGAGGCAAGGTGAAGGGCAAGTCAAAGTCCCGTTCTAGCAGGGCCGGACTCCAGTTCCCCGTGGGTAGGATCCACCGTCTCTTGCGTAAAGGCAACTATGCTGAGCGTGTTGGTGCAGGTGCACCTGTGTACCTTGCAGCCGTCATGGAGTACCTGGCAGCAGAAGTGCTCGAGCTGGCCGGTAACGCCGCCAGCGACAACAAGAAGACCCGCATTATCCCGCGTCATCTTCAGCTTGCCATTCGCAATGACGAGGAGCTGAACAAGCTCCTAGCTGGAGTCACCATTGCCCAAGGGGGTGTCCTTCCTAACATCCAAGCTGTGCTCCTCCCCAAGAAGACAGAGAAGAAATAAGAACCCAAGGTTCGTTCACACAAGACAACCTAACCAAACAGGCTCCTTTCGGAGCCACAGGATATCACTTAAAGAGAGAAATATACGACATCAACGTTTTGCAGGATAACACTCTATTTTACGTGTAATTAGCATAGTATTGTGGGAATTGAGTGAAATTGTTTTAGAATGGTGTAGATGTGAAGGGCGGTTGTGGGGGCCTGGGGTGGGGGACTTAAACGGGACTTAGAAGGGCGCAAGAAGCAGCAGCAGCAGCAGCAGCAGCAGCCAGGGAGGCGACCTTATTTTCAGTCTGGTTCATTGACAGTACACATTTACCAGCAGCATACATTGGAGTCATATTGTAATTGTAGACTAATCAGTGTGGGCAAGCTAGCCAATTTGGGATAAACAGCAAGAATGTAATGTCCTCAATGAAGTAATGACATAGTTCAAGATACAATAAGTGAGGTGGCCTGAAGTCTTTGACAGTGTCACATTCAATAATATAGTAGTGCTTTAAAGGTGTATCACAAAGTTTACATGCTGAGTGTTCCGGTATGGGTACAGCGTGACTAACTTGCCAGATGTGTCTGTATCCTAACCTAATTGTGGCCACGACTACATCACACAGGCAGGCAGGAGCAAGTTGTTTGGACACTATTCCTAGCCCCCTTGGTCCCTGTTCACCTACTGTAGCAGTAAGTAGGTACCTGTTGTAAATCGAAAGGTTGCGAATTCGTATTCAGGAAAGTTGTTGGAGCTTCTAAACTTGAACTGACACAATCCGAGGAGTGGTGACCCGAGGATCACAGACACTATCTCTCCCTTCCTAACCTCCTGCTCCTTCCTCTGTCCTCCCAAAATTGAACCATGCTATCGCAAAGGTAATAATACAGGTAGAGACAACAACATATTTTCCTATTGTCTTATTATATATTAATAACAGAAACGCTGCCGCCATCCCGGAGGCTTTACATTGTCTCACTGTTCATTCCCTCCACAATTCTACCTCGTACTTCTTCTTCTTCTTCTTCTTCTTCTTCTTCTTCTTCCATGAATACTTTATTAACGGTGTATGTAAGTTTCACCATGTTTTGCACGACAGCGGTAGAGCAAAGTATATTTTGTTAGCAATAAACCAAAAGCATATTTTATGGCCTAATCATCACTACATAGAACACCACCCATAAAGCATGATACTAGTAGACCACAAAAACTGCTATAAACACCCAAAGCATATTTTATTGCCTAATCATCACTACATAGAACACCACCCACAAAGCATGATACTAGTAGACCACAAAAACTGCTATAAACACCCAAAGCATATTTTATTGCCTAATCATCACTACATAGAACACCACTCATAAAGCATGATACTATTAGACCACAAACTGCTATAAACCCCAATAATATACTATACTAGTGACTATAATTGTGTTACCCAATATTATACGAAATAATACTATAAAACATAATAATAAACACACTAATAGTGTATATTAGTTGAATGCACAATCTGATGAGAAGTAAAAAAAAAAAAAAACAACATAACAATAACCTAGAAAGAGTGTAGAGTATTTTTGTGCAAACTATTATACTAGTAGATGGTCTAAGATAACTGTATGTGAAGGAAAAGGTGTGCTCTCCACTCAAACTTTCTTTTTATGAAATCTCCTACTCCCCAGCTGAGCGGTACGCCCAATGGGAAACAAAACGTGGCACATAACACGCCGCCCGCCAGCTCTGGCTCGGTGAATAGGAATCAGTAATCGGGCGGAGTATAAACAACACCGCCGCCAATGTGCTCCTCCCATCTCTGAGGAAATCTGGCGGGCAACTTAGTATTATATTAGCATGTAATAATAATAACAATAATAATAATAATACTACTACTACTACTACTAATAATAATAATAATAATAATAATAATAATATTAATAATAATAATATTAATAATAATAACATGCAATTTCATTTTATAACACATACTAACAAAATAGTGTATAGCCTACTATACTTAACTATAATAGGTTAGGTTGCGTAGGAGGATCTAAAAAGTACAGTAGTATACACACACACACACACACACACACACACACACACACACACACACACACATACATATAGACAACAAACTAAATTAGAAACCACACGTCAGTGAAGTTATCAAATCCTCCAGTTTCCGTCTCCACCTCCCACGCCGACTCAAGTCCCTCGGTGGTCCTGCACACGAGCTCCTCAGTGTTTACACAACATTCATACTTCCCAAGCTCACCTATGCCTCCTCCACCTGGTCTTCCTCCCTAAATGCCACACAACGTAAACACCTCGAAAAAGTGCAAAAGAGGCCATGCAAGATTATTCTCTACCCTTCCTACTCCACATATCAAGAAGCGCTCAACACACTGACCCTTTAGACTCTCACTGACCATCACCACGACCTCATCTGCCAATTTGGTAAGAAGCTTCTACACCATCCCCGACACCGGCTCCTACTACCACCTGAGATCCCTAGTCCGAGAATTGCTCTTCGACACCACAAACGCATCCAGCCCAGCCCATACGTGCACGAACTGATCGCTATAAGAACAGCCCAGTCCCAACCATTGTAAAAATTATCGATAACTTGTAATAAATCAGTGTACTCACTCCCAGTAAACACTACTCCTTGCACTGTCACTATGTTGAAATGAACTGTAGTTTGAGCTTTTCCCCAGCTAGTTATTATATGTCTTATTTGTGTCACTCATGTTACTTGTATATTATTTGTAATTCGTAACCCATTCCCAAAATATGTAACTGTATATTTTCAGTCTTCTGGCTGCCAAGCTCTTTCAATAAACCGTTAATTATTATTATTATTATTATTATTTATATGTTGGCCCATACCAACTCACTCCCCTGAACCCTCCTCCCCAGCGGACTATCAACAAGTTCTTGCCATAAGGTACTATCTCATTTGGCCAAGGAATGGAACCAGTGATGAATAGTGGTGAACAGTGCTTAACTCAGTGAAAAACAACTCGGCAGTTGAGTCTTACCCAAGCTAGCTAACCACCTTCACACAGTGAGGTCCCAGGTACCCAGTTATACTTCCCCTCAGACTCCACGATAGAGAGGCCTGGGACCACACCTCACCCACTTGAATGAGTGAGTCATGTCGACCACGTGGTGTCCCCAAGATGCTACGACACCACGTAGTGAATGTTTTGCTACAGCATCATCATGTGAAGTTCCTCATAACACCATCTGTGAGGTAACTGCTACATCATCAGGCCCCTCATAACGCCATCTGTGAGGGAGTTACTACACTACGTGTCTGGTGTTTAACATCTCACCTTACATTATCTACGCGTGCAAACATCAATCTGTATGTTCACTGTGTGCTCCTTCACCTTTCTCTAATGAGGGCTTTTGTTAAACCACCAATGTATGATGTACTAAGTCATTTGTGTCCAATGTATACTTTCGAAAAGCCCTTGTTTGGGGAAGGTAGGAGAGAGTAGTCGTCATTATTGTCCAAGCCACATTATTTATGTCTATATATAAGTAATGTAGGCTGGTTTTTAAATACCTCAATCCCCTAACGGTGCGGTTTGTATATTAAGAAATACCGAAGCCATACAGTACAACACCAGCGAATATGAAGTATCACTGTAACCGGCAACTGTTACTCACTCATACCTACATACATATATAGAGTCTTTACAGAATGATAGCAGACACGAGGAAGACGAACAACAAGAGGAGAAGAGTTAGAAGAAAATCAACTTCAAGCTAAGAAGAAGAATACCAAGACATTTCCTCCAAACAAGAAAACAACACACACAATCAAGCCGACCAAACACGGAGAAACCATGGCGGAACCCAACATGCACAGGACGCTTGACCTGACTCTATCCTGCCGCATCCAGGCGAGTTGCTGCTTAAAGTCCCTCACGCAAGCGCTGTTTAGCCACTGCACCTATTCTATCCTCCTAAAATTCACTTCAATCCCCCCTGCCACTAGCATGTTATGTATGTATGTATGTATGTATGTATGTATGAATGAATGATAACTGCAACTTTGCGTATTAAAACTCATTACTCTTACCGAAGTAATATAGTGCGTGGTTATGTTATGTCATGTTAGGATAGATTATAAACTACATTGGGTTACATTTCGTGAGGTTCGGTGACGCTACAGGAAGTTAGGTGAGGTTCCTGGAGGTTAGGTGAATGTTGACTGACTGACTGACAATTATTAGGAAGTGGTTCCAACACGTTCACGCACAACCTATACTCATACCACAAGTCCAGAATTAGAGAGGATCATGTTATTGGATATATTTTCAACGATTTACTCAGTGTCTAACCAACTCTTTAGCGATTTAAATGTGGACCTAAAATTAGGTCCGTATATTTGTTTGTCGTGGTGGTGGTGGTGGTGTGCGCCCGTCCATCAGGTTGATTAACCACCAAAACCATAAAGGGTGTGGCCCTGCTGTTTCAGGGCATACACCACATCCATGGCGGTGACGGTCTTCCTTTTTGCGTGCTCGGTGTAGGTGACGGCGTCACGGATGACGTTCTCCAGAAACACCTTGAGGACGCCGCGGGTCTCCTCGTAGATGAGGCCGGATATACGTTTAACACCTCCACGCCGAGCTAGACGACGAATGGCGGGCTTGGTGATACCCTTGATGTTGTCACGAAGCACCTTACGATGACGCTTGGCGCCACCCTTTCCAAGTCCCTTGCCTCCTTTGCCTCGTCCAGTCATGTTGTTGTGGTTGCTACTACAGGTGGTCCTGGTGTGGCTTCGCCCACGGTTTGGTGGGAGTAGGTGGCGTGCTGTGGACGCAGCGGTAGTATCGTTCATCCAAGGCCGTCCCTCCCTCTTGGAGGTGGGGCGTAGCTTGCGGATGACGCATGCGGCACTCGTGGCCAATGAGGTGGCCACTGAGGTGGAGAATGTCTGTATATAAGCCCGCCCGCCTGCCAGGCCGCCCGTATTTACTATTTTGTCGTCGAGATGGCCCGTACTAAACAGACTGCCCGCAAGTCCACTGGAGGCAAGGCTCCACGGAAGCAGCTTGCCACCAAGGCAGCTCGCAAGTCCGCCCCAGCCACCGGTGGTGTCAAGAAGCCCCATCGTTACAGGCCCGGAACCGTCGCCCTTCGTGAGATCCGTCGTTACCAGAAGAGCACAGAGCTACTCATCAGGAAGCTGCCCTTCCAGCGCCTGGTGCGTGAGATCGCCCAGGATTTCAAGACTGACCTGCGCTTCCAGTCGTCTGCCGTCATGGCTCTGCAGGAAGCCCCTGAGGCTTACCTGGTGGGTCTTTTCGAGGACACCAACCTGTGTGCCATTCACGCCAAGCGCGTTACCATCATGCCCAAGGACATCCAGCTGGCCCGGCGCATCCGCGGAGAGCGTGCTTAAGTCCTCTTCCTTGGGGAAAAAGAAAAAGCACAACAAAACCTACCAGACATCTATAACTCGGCCCTTCTCAGGGCCAAAGAACTGTTCTGAAGATAATTTTCATGACAATCGAAATGGCTGGTGGTAGGAGAGCGTTAATTTCGGTTACCCAAATCGCCTAACGGTAAGTTGGTAACATTCGTGCAGGCACGAATGTATAGTAGGTCATCAATTCGGGAGGTGGGTGGGTGCAACAAACAAGAGCTAGTAACAAATAAATGTATAAAGAATAAGTAAGTAAATAAATAAATAAAATAAAAGAAAATACAATAAAATAAAAGAAAATACAATAAAATACAATAAAATAAAATAAATTGTTTACATGAATTAGGCGTGCTGCAAACATGAAATGAAGCCCAAACACACTCCATGTATGTCACTTTGCAGTGGGTGTAAAAGTACTCCACGCAGAATTTATTTATTTATTTATTATGTTTCGATTTAGTCCGGTTTCTACGCCAATAGAGAATGCAGATTATTATAATTTTTTTATTTTTTTATTTCCCTCTCAATATATCACTGTCGGTAACTGTCTCTTTAACATGTAACTGTGGCTCCGATGGAGCCGATTAAGTTGTAGTAGTGGGATGGCGTGTTTGTTGTGCACAAGTAACCTCTTACTTGGAAGAGGTGTACTTGGTGACAGCCTTGGTGCCCTCAGACACGGCATGCTTGGCCAGTTCACCGGGCAGCAAGAGTCGGACAGCTGTCTGGATTTCCCGACTTGTAATGGTGGAGCGTTTGTTGTAGTGCGCCAGGCGGGAAGCCTCGGCAGCGATGCGCTCGAAGATGTCGTTCACGAAAGAGTTCATGATGGACATAGCTTTGGAGGAGACTCCTGTGTCGGGGTGCACTTGCTTCAGTACCTTGTAGATGTAGATGCTGTAGCTTTCCTTCCTCCTGCGCTTCTTCTTCTTGTCACCCTTGGCAATGGCCTTCTGGGCCTTTCCAGCCTTCTTGGCAGCCTTTCCGGAAGTTTTGGGAGGCATGGCGGCACAGTTACTCGTGGCGCGGAGCGAGAGAATTGAAAACTGGCCCGACTAACTTTTCCTTATATACCGAGCGGGCCGCCCAGGATCAGACTGGCTGCAGCTACGGCTCTCTTACATTGGTTGGGTCCGCGAGACGGCCACCTGGCCTGATCCTGAGCTTGGTATAAAAGACCAAGGTGGCGGGCGGAAATTTAACTCCTATCACGAAAAGCAGCAGCAGCAACATGTCAGGACGCGGCAAGGGAGGCAAGGTGAAGGGCAAGTCAAAGTCCCGTTCTAGCAGGGCCGGACTCCAGTTCCCCGTGGGTAGGATCCACCGTCTCTTGCGTAAAGGCAACTATGCTGAGCGTGTTGGGGCAGGTGCACCTGTGTACCTTGCAGCCGTCATGGAGTACCTGGCAGCAGAAGTGCTCGAGCTGGCCGGTAACGCCGCCCGCGACAACAAGAAGACCCGCATTATCCCGCGTCATCTTCAGCTTGCCATTCGCAATGACGAGGAGCTGAACAAGCTCCTGTCTGGAGTCACCATTGCCCAAGGGGGTGTCCTTCCTAACATCCAAGCTGTGCTCCTCCCAAGAAGACAGAGAAGAAATAAGAACCCAAGGTTCGTTCACACAAGACAACCTAACCAAACAGGCTCCTTTCGGAGCCACAGGATATCACTTAAAGAGAGAAATATACGACATCAACGTTTTGCAGGATAACACTCTATTTTACGTGTAATTAGCATAGTATTGTGGAAATAGAGGATATCACTTAAAGAGAGAAATATACGACATCAACGTTTTGCAGGATAACACTCTATTTTACGTGTAATTAGCATAGTATTGTGGAAATAGAGTGAAATTGTTTGAGAATGGTGTAGATGTGAAGGGCGGTTGTGGGGGCCTGGGGTGGGGGACTTAAACGGGACTTAGAAGGGCGCAAGAAGCAGCAGCAGCAGCAAGGGAGGCGACCTTATTTTCACTCTGGTTCATTGACAGTACACATTTACCAGCAGCATACATTGGAGTCATATTGTAATTGTAGACTAATCAGTGTGTGGGCTAGCCAATTTGGGATAAACAGCAAGAATGTAATGTCCTCAATGAAGTAATGACATAGTTCAAGATGTCTTTGACAGTGTCACATTCAATAATATAGTGCTTTAAAGGTGTATCACAAAGTTTACATGCTGAGTGTTCCGGTATGGGTACAGCGTTACTAACTAGCCAGATGTGTCTGTATCCTAACCTAATTCTGGCCACGACTACATCACACAGGCAGGCAGGAGCAAGTTGTTTGGACACTATTCCTAGCCCCCTTGGTCCCTGTTCACCTACCTACTGTAGCAGTAAGTAGGTACCTGTTGTAAATCGAAAGGTTGCGAATTCGTATTCAGGGAAAGTTGTTGGAGCTTCTAAACTTGAACTGACACAATCCGAGGAGTGGTGACCCGAGGATCACAGACCCTATCTCTCCCTTCCTAACCTCCTGCTCCTTCCTCTGTCCTCCCAAAATTGAACCATGCTATCGCAAAGGTAATAATACAGGTAGAGACAACAACATATTTTCCTATTGTCTTATTATATATTAATAACAGAAACGCTGCCGCCATCCCGGAGGCTTTACATTGTCTCACTGTTCATTCCCTCCACAATTCTACCTCGTACTTCTTCTTCTTCTTCTTCTTCTTCTTCTTCTTCTTCCATGAATACTTTATTAACGGTGTATGTAAGTTTCACCATGTTTTGCACGACAGCGGTAGAGCAAAGTATATTTTGTTAGCAATAAACCAAAAGCATATTTTATGGCCTAATCATCACTACACAGAACACCACCCATAAAGCATGATACTAGTAGACCACAAACTGCTATAAACACCCAAAGCATATTTTATTGCCTAATCATCACTACATAGAACACCACCCATAAAGCATGATACTAGTAGACCACAAACTGCTATAAACACCCAAAGCATATTTTATTGCCTAATCATCACTACATAGAACACCACTCAAAAAGCATGATACTATTAGACCACAAACTGCTATAAACCCCCAATAATATACTATACTAGTGACTATAATTGTGTTACCCAATATTATACGAAATAATACTATAAAACATAATAATAAACACACTAATAGTGTATATTAGTTGAATGCACAATCTGATGAGAAGTCAAAAAAAAAAAAACAACATAACAATAACCTAGAAAGAGTGTAGAGTATTTTTGTGCAAACTATTATACTAGTAGATGGTCTAAGATAACTGTATGTGAAGGAAAAGGTGTGCTCTCCACTCAAACTTTCTTTTTATGAAATCTCCTACTCCCCAGCTGAGCGGTACGCCCAATGGGAAACAAAACGTGGCACATAACACGCTGCCCGCCAGCTCTGGCTCGGTGAATAGGAATCAGGAATCGGGCGGAGTATAAACAACACCGCCGCCAAGTTGCTCCTCCCATCTCTGAGGAAATCTGGCGGGCAACTTAGTATTATATTAGCATGTAATAATAATAACAATAATAATAATAATACTACTACTACTACTAATAATAATAATAATAATAATAATAATAATAATATTAATACACACGCGTAATTTCATATTTTATAACATAACAACAAAATAGTATAGCCTACAATACTTAACATAATAGGCACAGGAGGACTAAAAAGTACAGTACACACACACACACACACACACACACACACACACACACACACACACACACACACACACATACATATAGACAACAAACTAAACTAGAAACCACACGTCAGTGAAGTTATCAAATCCTCCAGTTTCTGTCTCCACCTCCTACGCCGACTCAAGTCCCTCGGTGTTCCTGCACACGAGCTCCTCAGTGTTTACACAACATTCATACTTCCCAAGCTCACCTATGCCTCCTCCACCTGGTCTTCCTCCCTAAATGCCACACAACGTAAACACCTAGAAAAAGTGCAAAAGAGGCCATGCAAGATTATTCTCTACCCTTCCTACTCCACATATCAAGAAGCGCTCAACACACTGACCCTTTAGACTCTCACTGACCATCACCACGACCCCATCTGCAAATTTGGTAAGAAGCTTCTACACCATCCCCGACACCGGCTCCTACTACCACCTGAGATCCCTAGTCCGAGAATTGCTCTTCGACACCACAACCGCATCCAGCCCAGCCCATACGTGCACGAACTGATCGCTATAAGAACAGCCCAGTCCCAACCATTGTAAAAATTATCGATAACTTGTAATAAATCAGTGTACTCACTCCCAGTAAACACTACTCCTTGCACTGTCACTATGTTGAAATGAACTGTAGTTGGAGCTTTTCCCCAGCTAGTTATTATATGTTTTATTTGTGTCACTCATGTTACTTGTATATTATTTGTAATTCGTAACCCATTCCCCAAATATGTAACTGTATATTTTCAGCCTTTTGGCTGCCAAGCTCTTTCAATAAACCGTTAATTATTATTATTATTATTATTATTTATATGTTGGCCCATACCAACTCACTCCCCTGAACCCTCCTCCCCACCGGACTATCAACAAGTTCTTGCCATAAGGTACTATCTCATTTGGCAAAGGAATGGAACCAGTGATGAATAGTGGTGAACAGTGCTTAACTCAGTGAAAAACAACTCGGCAGTTGAGTCTTACCCAAGCTAGCTAACCACCTTCACACAGTGAGGTCCCAGGTACCCAGTTATACTTCCCCTGAGACTCCACGATAGAGAGGCCTGGGACCACACCTCACCCACTTGAATGAGTGAGTCATGTCGACCACGTGGTGTCCCCAAGATGCTACGACAACACGTAGTGAATGTTTTGCTACAGCATCATCATGTGAATTTCCTCATAACACTATCTGTGAGGTAACTGCTACATCATCAGGCCCCTCATAACGCCATCTGTGAGGGAGTTACTACACTACGTGTCTGGTGTTTAACATCTCACCTTACATTATCTACGCGTGCAAACATCAATCTGTATGTTCACTGTGTGCTCCTTCACCTTTCTCTAATGAGGGCTTTTGTTAAACCACCAATGTATGATGTACTAAGTCATTTGTGTCCAATGTATACTTTCGAAAAGCCCTTGTTTGGGGAAGGTAGGAGAGAGTAGTCGTCATTATTGTCCAAGCCACATTATTTATGTCTATATATAAGTAATGTAGGCTGGTTTTTAAATACCTCAATCACCTAACGGTGCCAGCAAAGTTTAGGCGTTAAGAATAGCCGAAGCCATACAGCACAACACCAAAATTCCGGATCACGAAAACGGACGCAAAAACAACATATGCCGCCGTCACAGAGATGGAAAAGCAAAACCCACGGGCCAAGTTCTCAGTGCGGCCCAACCTAAAGGGGGAGATGATCGTTCACCCCAAAGACAAGAACTCCGCCACCACCCTCGACACTTACCTACAAAACACCACCACCATTACTTCAACCAAGCTAGACCCCGCCCAGAAACTGATGAAGTCGGTAGTCCTCCGGTACCCAAAGGAACTACCTCTCGAACCCCTGGAGAACCACCCGAAGATCCTAAAAGCCGAGAGATGCTCTCCCCTGTCCGACAAGACGGCCACCACGAAACAAGTCCTCATAACGCACTACGGCTCACCCCCCAGCACCATAGACCTCAAAACCTGGGGGATCTACGAAGTGAGGCCCTTCGTCCCAGAGCCCCTGCGATGCTTCAGATGCCAGAAATACGGGCACCATCAGACAAGGTGCACGTACAGGGAAATCTGCGCAGTCTGCGCACAGAAGCACGGCACACAGTCCTGCCTCACCAAACTGAAAAATGGGGGAAAAAATTGCCCCCAAGTGTGCCAACTGCGGGGGCAAACACCACGCCTGGAATCCTGGATGCTCCGAGAGAACAAAGAGGGTCCAGGCAAACCGACCAGCAGCAAGACCGGCCCCCACCGCCTACACACCAGCCCCACCAAGTACCTTCGTGTGGGGAACCCAAAGGCCCAAACAACAAAGACAACCTCCTCAGCCAGTCAACACCCAAAGTGCAGCCCAGTTTCCTGGCCTCACTACAGCCACACCTCAGCCACCCAAGCAGCAGAGAACGACAACCACGAGAAAGACAAAAGAAGCACACACCAAGGCACCAGAAGGAATGATACACATATCAGACCTAGCCAATGTACTGACGACCTTCGCGGAGGGCCTAGCCGGACTACTGGGCCACAAGATCCAACCCACACAGCTCCAAATACTCATGGGGAGCGTCCTCGGGCAAGTCGCCACAGCTCCAGCCACCTCAGTGGAGGAAGCCACGCCGGTCCGCACACGAGTAACAGCCGAGGTACACTCTACACCGAAGAAGGCCACCAGAGAACCCAAGACACCGACAGCTCCCAAGATACCGACAGCTCCTAGAAAGAAACTGGACGTTTCAACTCCCCTGAACCGAACCACGGCCCAGAAGGCAAAAACCACAGAACACGAAGACATGGACCTGATTCAGTTGGAATCGAACTTGGACATCTCCATCGAGGACCACCAGAAGTCCCCGATGAAACAGTGGTGGAAAACGTCAGCACCCTGAACATCCTAACATGGAATGCTCAGGGCATCAAAAACAAGAAACACCTCCTACAAGAAGCAGCAGCCAAGGACAAGCTTGACATCATACTCCTACAAGAAACACTTCTACAAGAACACCACTGTTTCAAATTCAGCGGTTACAAGACATACAGGAGGCATTTCACGCAGGCGTCAACAAGAGGATGTATGATCTTGGTCAAGTCAAGCATACCCTCCGCCGATGTCACGCAGCAATTTCCATGTGGGGAAAACATCGAGACACAGGCCGTCAAAGTAACCCTCCAAGAACGGGAATTAACTGTTCACAACATCTACAAGAACCCAAGGGGCTCACTGGAGGTTACTCAATTATTTGCTTCGGCCGCTGACCACGCCACACTCATAGGAGGGGATTTCAACGCACATCATCCCTTCCTAAGCTCGGCAAGCCCCACAAATGAAGACGGCCTACACCTATACACCACCTTTCAAGATACACCCGAGATCTGCCTCCTGAACACCGGAGAGCCCACCCACACTAGGGGAGGAAGGCTAGATCTAACCTTCGTCTCCAGTGCACTACAGCCTTCGGCCTCCTGGCAGATACACCCCACGCTGACCAGTGACCACTTCGCCACCCTAACAACGCTGAAGGTGAACAAACTCCCCACTCCACCCCCCCCGAGATGGAGATACAACACTCAAAAGGCAGACTGGGGACTCTTCAAGAAACACCTGGCCAAGTGGCGCGAAAAATCACAGCCGGCCGGCGCAGCACCCGCGGATGAGACAACCCTCCACCACCAATTGGTCGAGGCGTTTCACCTAGCGGCAGAAGAGGCTATCCCAAAAACAAAACCCACATCAAGACAGTACAATGATTACTGGTACTACTGTCCCAGGGTGAAAGAACTCAACCACAGAGTGAACATGGCCCGAAGAAAC
This sequence comes from Homarus americanus, assembly GCF_018991925.1. NCBI lineage: Eukaryota > Metazoa > Arthropoda > Malacostraca > Decapoda > Nephropidae > Homarus > Homarus americanus. The sequence continues at coordinate 14,305 of NW_024756830.1, forward strand.
TACAGGAGACATCCCACGGCAACAAACAGACATCTCCTGCAAGTCATAGTCAAGGATACCAGGGAAGAGAAGGAAGAAATTAAAAACGCAAGCTGGCTCAAGTGGTGCTCCGAACTGAACGAGCACACCACCCTTGGCAAGATGTGGGCCCAGATCCGAAGGGCATCTGGGAAGGCAACACCACCACCACCAACTCATCCCAACCCAGAAGAGGAAGCCGAGAGACTTGCAAAACTGTTCTCTGACCGAGCAGCAACGAAGAACCTCCCGAGACAGGCGGAGGAGACACAACGGCGTCTGCGACAGGTCAGACTCCAGATGATCGAAGAGGCCTGCAACAGTGAAGATGACACTGACAGACCATTCAACCAGCAAGAACTCCAGAAGTCGCTAAAACGAAGCAAGGATACAGCTCCAGGGGCCGACAGGATAACCTACTCCATGCTCTCTCATGCCGGTACAGCCGGACACGAGGCTCTGCTGCAAGCCATCAATGCTTCGTGGACAGCACAAAGACTCCCACCGGAATGGAAGAAGGCAGATATACAGCCCATTCCGAAGCCCAGAGAACCAGACAAGCCGAGGCCCATCTCCCTTCTCAGCTGCATAGCGAAGACCGGAGAAAGAATGGCTCTCAACCGACTCAAGTGGAAAGTAGGCAGCCCACACCCTCACATCTTTGCTTACACCGAGAACACCGGCACAGGCAACAACATCGCCGAGATACTCAGCACAGTGGACAACAAACCAGCTCTGGTGGTCTTCCTCGACCTGGAGAAAGCCTTCGAACTAGCAAATCCTTTGGCCATTACAACTACGCTCGCTAAAAAAGGCGTCAAAGGAAGGTTGCTGGGGTGGATCCAGAACTACCTCACACAGAGAGAAGCACGAGTACGCTTTCAGGGAGCAACCTCAAGCTACAGGGTCCACGAAAACGGAACCCCACAAGGAGGCATCCTCAGTCCAATGCTGTTCAACGTCCTGATGGAAAATCTAGTCAAACTTCCCTTCAGACAAACAGCCAAGCTCCTATGCTATGCAGACGACTTACAGCTTATAGTAAGAGGATCGAACAGACTAGCCAACACGCAACACGCACCCCAACTTATAGAAGAGGAGTGCAACAGACTTGGACTCAAGATAAATCCAGCCAAGTCGAAAGCGATGGCCATCTGCACAGACACACCAGACAAGTTGCTCTCCATACAAAACACGCCGGTAGTCTGGACCAACACCCACCAGTGTCTTGGAATCTGGTTTGACCAGAAACTCACCTTCAAGCCGCAACTCGAGTATCTCAGGCACAGGACGAAGAGCAGACACAATATAATGAGGTCGCTCACCAGCAAATCCGCAGGAGCAAACCTTCATGTGCTCAAAGCCTACTACACAGCCGCCATCAGATCGCTGGTAGATTACAGTGCTCCAGCACTCATTGGACTGAGAGAAGACCAAATAGCTAAGCTAGAAGTCATTCAAAACAATGCTCTCAGGACCATGCTCGGAGCACCCATGTGGACCAGAATTTGCAATCTGCAAATGGAAACCGAGCTACCACCCTGGCAGTACGAGTCAAGCAGGTGACAGCCGGTCTCCTCGCCAAAATCTGTAGAGCAGACAAGCCCACAGTTGCCAAGATTCGAATCAGTGCCTCCCTCCACCTCGACCACAGAGTGCGAGGGGCCACCTGGTCGCACGAGGCAAGCGAGGTCATCCGACACCTGCAAGCAGAAACACTCGTCAAGAAGAACCAAGACACACGAGACAATGGTTACACCGTTCCTCCACCATGGAGCCCTCCACCAGCCACACTCAAATTCACCGACCTCGGCGACAGTAAAGCCAACCTCCAGAAAGAGGACCTCAAAAAAATATCTCTCCAAGCCATAGCCACCGAGACACCGGCTGATGCAGCATCATACTTCACAGACGGCTCGGTGGACCCAAAACATCATAGATCCGGAGCAGCCTTCTACACCCAAGGTCAGACCCTCCAATGGAGACTTTCCAACGACTGCTCCACCCTACAAACAGAACTGGTAGCAATCTCAAAGGCCCTACAACACGCTGCAACACAACACAACAAGTCCGTCATAATTCACACGGACTCGAAATCGGCCATGCAGGCGCTGCAATACAGTCAACCAAGAGACAACGTCCACATCATCACCTCGATCCTCGCACAGCTACAGGAATTCCAAAGCCAAAACCGACCAGTCGTCTTACACTGGATTCCCAGTCATGTAGGGATCGGAGGAAACGACGTAGCAGACGAAGCAGCCAAGGCAGCCACACGTTCTAGTAGCGTACACATCCAAGTTCCAGCAAGTGTGCAACAGATCAAGAATCACCTCAGAAAGACTACCAAGCTCCACATCAAAAAGAGCTTCCTTCATGCACTCAACGCTGGTTCCCAATCAGCCAAATGGTACCTGGCGGCCACAAAAGGGGAACCACCTTTCGCAGACAAGAAAACTCCAAGACAAACCCAAGTCAGCCTTCACCGACTACGACTAGGGTACAAGTGCTCCTGGCAGATGATCGGAAATGACGTCACGGAATGCACCTACTGTCAGGAGCCAGCAGCCAACCCACTTGAACACTATCTCCTCGATTGCGAGGTCACACAAAGCCTCTGAGACAGAACTCAAATCTCCCAAGAAACACACACAACACCAGCGGCCACTCTAACCCGAAAGGCCCACACAGACCACATTCACCACCTACTCCGGGTCATCACACGATACCCACCACCCAGATAGCTTAGAAAGCATCCTCTCCCAGCAAGTGCGGACCCCAGTTCGGGGGGCGCGCCACTCCGAGGCTGACCACGTCCAAGAGTGGGGGCCGGTGGTAAGCGTCCACTGATCGGGGGTCCGCTCACACTTGCAACCTGCAGCATCCCTCCAATCTGCAGGTGGGACCACCTCCATCCCAATCCGGTCTGGCTGCTCCTGGAGCTCCAGCCGGAACCACCAAACGGGCCGCCTATAGGCAAAGGCCCGTGTCGGACTACGGTCCGACAATCTACACAACAACAACAACCAGGCCGCCCGTATTGACTATTTCGTCGTCGAGATGGCCCGTACTAAACAGACTGCCCGCAAGTCCACTGGAGGCAAGGCTCCACGGAAGCAGCTTGCCACCAAGGCAGCTCGCAAGTCCGCCCCAGCCACCGGTGGTGTCAAGAAGCCCCATCGTTACAGGCCCGGAACCGTCGCCCTTCGTGAGATCCGCCGTTACCAGAAGAGCACAGAGCTACTCATCAGGAAGCTGCCCTTCCAGCGCCTGGTGCGTGAGATCGCCCAGGATTTCAAGACTGACCTGCGCTTCCAGTCGTCTGCCGTCATGGCTCTGCAGGAAGCCTCTGAGGCTTACCTGGTGGGTCTTTTCGAGGACACCAACCTGTGTGCCATTCACGCCAAGCGCGTTACCATCATGCCCAAGGACATCCAGCTGGCCCGGCGCATCCGCGGAGAGCGTGCTTAAGTCCTCTTCCTTGGGGAAAAACAAAAAGCACAACAAAACCTACCAGACATCTATAACTCGGCCCTTCTCAGGGCCAAAGAACTGTTCTGAAGATAATTTTCATGACAATCGAAATGGTTGGTGGTCGGAGAGCGTTAATTTCGGTTACCCAAATCGCCTAACGGTAAGTTGGTAACATTCGGGGAGGTACGATTGTATAGTAGGTCATCAATTCGGGAGGTGGGTGGGTGCAACAAACAAGAGCTAGTAAAAAATAAATATATAAAGAAT
>NW_024756831.1:0-23550 GCF_018991925.1 Homarus americanus
TAAATGTCACATGTGAGTCAATCGTCCCATTTTCCATAAATAATTCAACACCGACTCTTGGTAATAACTTAATGGTAGAGAAAGTGAACCGCGGGCCTATGTAATCGTAAATTATCTAACAAGGGAACGTTTTACCACACGAGAGTGAAGGAGAAAGTACAGTGGGCACGCCTGACTGACTAGACCACGTAGCCTGTAGAAACTTTGAGAACTTACCATTGCGAGAGTAGAGGAAGAGTTTGGCAGTCACGAATAACAAAAACGTGATGAAAGGCAAAAATGTAAAATTTGAATAAAATGAAGAAGCAAACGAAAAATTATAAGCGAAATGTTTCTTCGATTGTTAAAAAGCTCTGAGTAATAAATGAAGACGAAGAATATACTGTAAGTCTCAGATTGTTTCAAATTAATTTCAAACGTGAAAATGTGATTCTGCAGCAACTGAAATGACCAGAGACAGAGTTGGTGCAGAGCTGTCGCTAGGGGCTGAGGTTTTACGATTTTGAGGAACGAATTGAGAGAATATATGAAGATATTACAGAGATATATGTGTTAGAGAGACATGTAAATAGATCTCAGAATAGAATAATATAGAAAAATATAGAAAGCGATAAAGGGATAAAGTTGAACAGATAGCCAAACCGTAAATCTCCTGCAAACATTAAAAAAAAAGTTGATCACAATCCCCTATATTCAATTTCTCGAAACCACAAGAGTTGAAAGCCAAGTCGCGGACCCACAAAGGATGCTGACATGGCTGACCTGATAGCAAGAGAGAGAGAGAGAGAGAGAGTAATTTTCGCCGCTCGGTGTCACATCTAAGAGTTGACTCTCTCGACTTGTCTCCGCCCTTACCCCTCAAACTTCTCCCAACTTCTGCTTGCCTGCACTATAATTCCTGCTACTTCCTCTACCACCACCACCATCCATCCCTCTCTTCTCCCCCTCCCCCACTCCCTCCCGTACTTCCCTCTTCGCCAACCTCAAGGACCCTCACCACCGCCGCCAACCAACTTTGAGACAATTACGGTGAAGGGGGGAGCAATGGCTTGTGAGTAATAGTCCGGCTTGTTTGACTCTGTGTATGTGTGTGTGTGTGTGTGTGTGGCGGGGTGAGGGGTAAGGTACTTGGGCAGAGAACCACATCACCCCCCCCGCCGTCGTCTTATTTGTGTCTTGTGGATTATTACGATGTTAAGCGTAAGGGAGGTAAAAGCGGAACAATGATTACCCGAAGATTCTGAGACTTCAAGATTGCGGGTTATTTAAGTTTTAATTGGTGTGGAATTACCACTGAGGAAAGTTGAGTCGGCGGTGTTTTTTATATTTATTTTTATTGAATTATAATCGGTACTGAGAAAGAAATACTTGGCTTCTTGTTTGCCTCCGTGACGAAAGAGAGAGAGAGAGAGAGAGAGAGAGAGAAATTATGCCTTTCAGAATACAAGAAAAGTACATAAGGGGCACATAAGATTAATCTGTTTCTATAATAATATTACACAGCCTCCCCCAACCCTCTCCTCCTCCTCCTCTTCCTCTTCCTCCTCCTCCTCCTCTTCCTTCTCCTCCTCCTTCTCTTCCTTCTCCTCCTCACAGTGCCAGGAACATTGTTCTCTCATGGGTCTCTCTGTGGTATATGGTAGGGTTTCTTCTTCAGCAGGTGACTAATTGCTCTACCTGGCCCTGCTAATGGGTGTCGTTTTTCTAGTTTTTCTTATTACTCTTTCGCTTTTTTATTGTTTGTCTTATAGCGTTTTTCTAACTATAATTTAATTTTTTTCTGTGTAGGTCTCTATCTCTCAATATGAATCTATCCCTTCATATTTTTTTATATTTTTATTTATTTTTCCTGTTTTTGTCAGTCTTTCCTTCTCTACCTCTCTTTACATGTATGTTTTTACTCTCTCTCTCTCTCTCTCTCTCTCTCTCTCTTCCTCACGGCGGCCATTTGGTAAACGGGGTCACAGTAGACCATACGCACAGGTCTCACGTATAACAAAACCAGGCAAATGATTTATACAGGTGACTGCGGGGGGGAGGGGGGGGATTCCAGGTGGTCCGCCACATTAAACAACTCTCGTTTGTCTGTTGTTCTCTCTCTCTCACTCTCACTCTGTCATTCTTTATTCATTACATAACCTCCCTTCCTATTTCTTACTTTTTTCCATTTCTCTCTCTCTTTCTCTCTCTCTCTCTCTCTCGATCTCTCTTTCTCTCTCTCTCTCCCTCCCTATCTGTTTCTCCTTCTCCCTTTCTTCTAAATATTATGGCTATATGCTTCTCACTCCTCCTAATCCTCTCTTTCATATATCTCTCTCTTACCTCTCTCCTTCTCCTTTTCAATTTATGTCGCTCTATCTTTCTATCTGAAAAGCTATCTTCTCTCTCCCACTGTATGAATCCTAGATGTTTTTAGTGAGTTTCTGTAGGACAACACCATGTAAGTGTACCTCTAGATTGTAACTAATAGGTGTTTCGTGAGAGGAGAAGATAGATATAAAGGTTGAGAGAGAGAGAGAGAGAGAGAGAGAGAGAGAGAGAGAGAGAGAGAGTAAAAACTTCGTGATTCGTTATGGATATGTACAAAGTAACTCTATATATCCTTTAGGAGAGAAAAAAAACCACTACCTCCCTTGTGAGATATCTCTCATTCTCTCCTGGGTGTGGAAAGGACACACCCCTATCTCTCCTTCTCTTGTACATATTAGAGTTTATACATCTCTGACCTGCTAGTTAATTCTCTGGATAATAAACACACGGGAACTTTTCTTATGGGTGAAATTTAGAGCAGTCTGCTAAACCTTCACAGAAAAAACACGTTCTTGTCTGACTCTAGGGAGACACATTTTGAGGAGTCTGCACTGAGCTGAGTAACGCCACCTCAAAAATGTCCATCTTGGCTTTCTCTTCTAATTCTTCTTCCTCTTTCTCCTTCTTTCTCTCACCTACTCTTAAATTGGGTTGGATGACTATGTGTGTGTGTGTGTGTGTGTGTGTGTGAATTTCAGTCTCAACCAACTTCTGTCACTTTCTACATCCTTCTGTCACTTCTCTCCCTTACCTTCTCTTCTTCTTTTTTCTCTTAGTTAACCCGAACAAAGAAAAAGAAAAACGTGGTCCTCTGTAGTAAGAGAAAACAAATTTCCTTCAGAATGCAAATTAATTTCGGAGAAAGATGTGTAAATCTTATACTCTTCGATGTATCAGTTACCATCAACATTAAAAACATAAATTCAGACTTTTTTCATATATCAAGTACAACCTCACAAAATACCTTCTTTTTTTATTACATATATATATTAATGCTAATTCAAATAACTGTATTGATTTTCATTACTCTTTTATCTTTCATAGCTATTAAAAGTTATTAGACTTGTTAAAACTTCATACAACTACAAAGGACAAAAAATTACGGCTGTTATTGGGTGTCAGGCTCTAGGGAGAGGCATTACAAAGTATTGTTGAGGTTCTTTTACAAGGCCGTATATCCAGCCCGCCTAGAGCAGTTTTGGGGTCTCAGTGGGATTGGCTCGAGGTCTGTGACTTGTGTAAGTTTCGGCTCACTATGCCGGGGTCAAGGCGTGTTTTCTCGTCTCTGTGATGGCCACTTCTGACTCTTTATCATCTCTCCAGTAGATGGCATCTCCTGAATCCCACCCCTGCCTCTGTTGGATTTCGAATTTTATGAACAAATGGAGTTATCAGGGATGTCATTGTGAAAGGAATGAACTCATCGTCATCAAGGGGTTAATTCATCGTCCTCAACGGGTTAAATCATTATCATTATGGGATAAGATCATCGTCCGTGAGGGGTTTAACATAATCCCCGAGGAATAAATCATCGTCGTCGAGAGGTTAAATCATCCTACATCAGGAATTACGGAATGTTCTTTTTTTACTTATGAACAAAAGCTGAACAAAATCTTCAACGTCACGACAACAAAGAGTTTGTAGGAACAGCTTTGCATCAACACACTCAGGCGAGGAAGTAAAGTAAATAAGTCAATAAACAGGTGAATAGATTTCCATGCAGAGAAATCCTCGACACACAGGGATAAAGGAGAGATAGAAGGGAAAGAAAGAAAAAAGTGAGAGTGGAGAAATGGGAAAGGAAAATGAAAGGAGAAGTGGAAAGAGAGAGTGAGAGGTGGGAGAACAGAGAGAGACAGGTAGCAAGAAGAGAGAGAGAGAGAGAGAGAGAGAGAGAGAGGTATGTCTGGTAAGTTGAAGGAGACATTAGCATGTACTGTACATTATTAAGGCGAGTGTTATTGTGGTGATTTGGTGTCTCTGGTGGTCGAGCTGCTGTTGCCTTTCCTTAGTGAAGTTTTTGCGTGTGTCTTTCTCTCTTTATTACTTTGAGTATCTCTCTCCTTCTATGGTTGTTTTTTCTGTTTGTCTCTACGTTTGTTAGACTGTTTTCTTCTCTATCTCTCTCTCAGCACACACACACACCTCCTCCCACACCTCTTCTGTCACTACATCCCCACCTCCTCATTCGGTTTCCATTCTTTGACAGTCATTTCTAATCCAATAGCATCAGTGAGTGGCTGTAGGAAAGACGCTCCTCAAGTACGCATAAATGGATTATATTTAATTTATACCTAAAATTTTCTACAAGAGAATCCCACCGAAGACATTCACTACCTCACAACACATTCTTTATTCTATTCCGAAATAAAAGAAAATGTGATTAACTCAGGCAGCGCTATGATGTACTTCACTACAGTTTTATTATCTGTAAGAAAAATCCCTTGTTATAGTAAGAAGAGGTGTAATGTGTGAATTTGTGTAGCGATGTGTTCTTTTTTCGTTCTCCTCAACGATGAAGGAGTCGTCTTCTCTGCCTGTCTGTCTGTTTGTGCGTCTGTTCCTACACTATGGATGATATCTTGTGGCTTATGGCGTGTATTTTTGGGCGGGGGGCGGGGGTGATAATTTTCTACCTTGTGGATGCCATTCTCTATACACCTGCTATTTTTTCTTTATTTTTTTCTTATTTTTTACTCTATTGTTCAAATTGTATTTTTTCCCCAACTGCTAACACATTAAATCTTACCTTTCTGAAATACACCACTTCCTCCATTCCGTATGCATTCAGACTAACATCGATTCTTCTTTTCAGCATTAATTTTTGCTTTTCTCTGACCATACATTCTCCCAAACTCTATCACTGTTGCTTGCTCCGAATCTCCCACTAGCACAGTGTCATCTGTAAACAGAAGATGACTCACCTCCCATTGCCTTCCCATTTCATTATTTACCCAACTTGCACCCTCTGTCCATTACTCTAACTTTCCCCTCTCCTACTATCCCGTCCATGAAAGTATTGAGCAACTATGGCGACGTTACAAATCACAGATAAACTCCAAAAGATATAGTACTTCACTTTCCCTGTACACATATAAACTGATTGCATCAAGTTTCCAGATATTTTCAATACCTTCCACATCTCTTTTCTACCCACTATTATTATTATTATTATTATTATTATTATTATTATTATTATTATTATTATTATTATTATTATTATTATTATTATTATTATTATTAGTAGTAGTAGTAGTAGTAGTAGTAGTAGTAGTATTAGTATTATCATTATCATTATCATTATTTTTATTATTATTATTATTATTATTATTATTATTATTATTATTATTATTATTATTATTATTATTATTATTATTATTATTATTAACACAGCAAATAGGTGTTGTTTCCTGTTGTTAAATCACAGCCTCGCCTTTGCTGAGTTTCTTAAAATCGGTTCAGTGGTTTTATAGATATTTGTTTCAGACACACACATACACATTAAGGAGGCAACTACAATGCCTCCTTTCTCTCTTGGGACTGAAATACTAACCAGGAAGAAATTTCCCCAGACGCCAAAGGTAATCTGTTAGAGTGAGTTTGATGCTTTCAGAGGAAGACATCTCCTGCTGTAAAGCATCATCTGATCTGTTTAGCATGACTGAGACACCATAAATCAAGATTAACTTCATTTTGCACCTAAAACAGTCTTTTGATCTAGTACAAAAGCTAAGGTGAAATAGTAGGAGAGGACAAAATAATTATTTCAGCTAATTCCACAGGTAATATTTTATGGTCATAGCTCGTAACATAAATCCAGAATTATAATTTGTTTCTGGATATTATCATTAACTTATCAATACTTCACTATAATTTAATTGAGACTTTATTGATTTTTCTATATATATATTTTTTTAACAACGAACAGAATTATTACTGTGTGGGAAAGGATATTGAGTTCATTACCCGTAACTTAGTGGTGTTTGTGTATGGTTATATATAGTCAATAATACATATAATGATGTTAAAAAGCCCCGAGAATGAACTACAGTATGTGAGCCGCTGTTAAAACTTTGTCGTAATTCGTAATCGTGATCCTAAGTCTGACGAATGTTTGAAGGAAGGCCATGTGTATCACACCAGATTGGTATTTAAGAAACTTGTATTTATTTATAACCAGATGACCGACAACTGGGTGAGGTGTCACAGCCCAGTCGAGTATTTCACAAAAACTCTTGGCTAAGTGAATGTTTCGCGTTGTTGTTCCATGAAAAACGTTCACTAGAAGCAACACTCGTCTCTAGTGCAGCACAAATTTAACTCCAACACAAAAGTTTCAGGCAAAAAAATAAAAACAAAAGGAAAATGACGCAAGGAGAGTATAAGCATTTAGAAACCATCGAATGTTTTTAGTTTTTCCTGGGCTGCGGGAACATAGGAGAGTTTTAAGCATCTAATTTGCATAATGCATGAGTTTTAGTAATAAATAATGACAGCGAGAGCACACCAGCTGCACATTGTAGGCTTTACGGAGAGCCTGACCTGGGTCTGTTATACGAGGTGTGGGCTCTCCTGGGGGAGGCGGGGTGTTCGTCCTCATGCTAGACTTAGTAAAACATGTGTTTATTTGTAGTTTCCGGGTTACTGTTACACTGTGTGGGTAACCATGAGCCCCTGCGATATGGTGTTACGTCATCATTATTTATCTCCTCTTGAAGGTAACAGACATGTCATTATTGAGGATTTTCTTCCTGTTTTCCTCTTCATTCTTTAATTTTTTCTTTCATTCTTCTTGGAGATAATTCACAAACCATCGCCATTTCATCAATCTTGAGCTAATTAATTTGAAGTTTGAAATTTAATTAATCTTAATTTCTCTTTTTTTTAATGTTATACAGCAAAAAGTTAAATTCATGAAATTACATATGTATTTAAGTTTCTCTGTTTATCCATATTTAGACCAATCATGTTGTAAGTTGTTACGAGAGACCACCTTTACTATTTTTTTCCATTTTACAAGGGTCAAAGGTCACCGACGAATCATCTGAGTCTGAATGGAGACAATATCATGACCTCTTCAATTCCCACATATGTTACTATATATCTGAGAAACACACACACACACACACACGCGCGTTCATTCTGGTTTATCCTTGATTTATCTACACTATCTTTACTTTTCTGTTTTCACTAATTTTCTTATTTTTGTAATAATCTATGGAAACAATATGACGATACAAACAAAATATACTCACATAGTATCAGTGTGACATTATCAGAGAGATGTTAAGTTTATACTTGCTGCTGCTGCCCAATGTAACCCTGTACATAAGCTACTGTGCCGAGTAGCATTTATATATATTATCACGTGGCAACACTGCACGTGTTATGTGGCACATTGCCCCGAGGCTGCCATATGGCAAGGCGCCTCAGTCTGACTGTGTGAGCCGTGCATGGCACACGCTGGTCACCACTTGTATTTCTCTCATCCACAATAAACGAACTCAGTGTTACTCAGTGTTTCCCTAGCCATCACTGCATTATTCAGGGCACACTAGTAACCTTCAAGAGATAACTTTATTTTTATTATACACGAGAGAACTAAAAAATGTATATCTCACTCGACAGTTGTAGCAAAATGGTCTCATAAACACATACCATTTGAGAGGACAAGCTGAATCCCAGACAAACCGAGAGCCGGATCTGAGGTTTTATATTTAAGCTCTTTTTTTCTTTTCTTTTTTTTAGATTAGCTTAAGTTAGATTAGGTTAGGTTAGATTAGGTTTAGGTTAGGTTACGTTAGGGGTAGGTGGGTTAGGTTAGGTTAGCTGAGAATGGGTTCCTGCTCCTGTTTATTTGCTCACCTAACCTGTCCTCTAACATAGCCTTTACTGCCCAACTTAACTTTGCCAACATCATCGTCACCGCATTACGATTTTATAAGCTTGATTGGGCTAGCTGTGATTGCCTTTGGGCATGGTGTCCCGGTAGTCATCAAGCAAATTTGAAACCGGATGTTCTGCTTATCGCCAATCACCTTTTATAGAGTTGGAACTTGACGTTACAAGTAGGACTTCCAAGCGACCTGAAAAAGGCAAGATTCTTATTCCCTTACATTACCCTAACATACTCGTTAACATACCCCTAACATAAGGAACACTACCGTCTAGCATAAACTACTCTACCTCTAACATAACCTAACCTAACGTACACTACCGTCTAACATAAACTACTCTACCTCTAACATAACCTTACCTAACGTACACTACCGTCTAACATAAACTACTCTACCTCTAACATAACCTAACCTAACGTACACTACCGTCTAACATAAACTACTCTACCTCTAACATAACCTAACCTAACGTACACTACCGTCTAACATAAACTACTCTACCTCTAACATAACCTAACCTAACGTACACTACCGTCTAACATAAACTACTCTACCTCTAACATAACCTAACCTAACGTACACTACCGTCTAACATAAACTACTCTACCTCTAACATAACCTAACCTAACGTACACTACCGTCTAACATAAACTACTCTACCTCTAACATAACCTAACCTAACGTACACTACCGTCTAACATAAACTACTCTACCTCTAACATAACCTAACCTGCCCTCTAACATTAGGGTGTGTCATAGGAGGGAAGATCAGCTAAAACTAATGGCCCATCACTTTTTTGGTAGATTTTAGTGTATATAAACAGAAAATAATTTCAGTTTCAATATTTTGCAACCTTTTGCTAGGTAAATTTTAGCGTGAAATTTATCGAAAATCTAACGTACAGCTGCATTAGTGCATTACAATTAAATAGTGAACATTGCTTTCTGACTTCATTCTTTAACAACCCAGCTAACAATATTTTTTTCTGTTTCAGATTCTGATGCATTTATAAGTTGATAATATTTGCGATGGCTACTTGTGTCAGGACGAGGAACCAAAAATCCAGCCATCTCAGTCACTATCTTGGGTCTGGGAGAGAGCTCCTGAAGTCGGAGTTGCCTACATTGAGAGATGCTTTGAGATACAGTGTTTTAATCAGGCAAATCAGTGAAAAGAACCAAAGAACTTACACAAACAAAGACATTGCCAGTGATATGACCAAAGCTGTCTTGGCACAGTACACTCTGGCTAACGCTCAGTTCAAGCCTCCAGTCATAACAAGTCAGAAGAAGATTAGTGAGAGACTGCTAGCCAGTTGGGAAAAGGCAAGAGATATCTCTCTTGGGAGCGGAAAACTTGCAGTTAAGGACAGCTTTGCCAAGCAACTGGACCAGTTATTTGACATAATTACTTGCAAGTGCCCAATTGTTCTCTGTCCTGAGTTTGGATGCGATCGTGACTGTAAATCCGAGGCCCACATCTCCTGTATTTGCAAGCGTGAACTGAAGATTCCTGTGATCGAACTGGCATTTGTCAAAGCACAGAGAGAAGACTGGCAGTATAGGGGCTCTCATGATTTCTAGCCAAGATATTCCGGAGTCCAAGAGACAGGAGGCTGCCACAGAGAGACAGAAGAGGAGAAGAGTTGCCGAGGAAAAGAGACTTGAGAAGGCCCAGGGTGAGGTAAAAAAGGCCGATGATTGGAGTCAAGCTGATTCAGAGTTTAATGACTTCCCCATGGCTGATCCGAGTGCTGACCAGGAGAATGGTGACTTTGTCCCTAACCCAGAAAATAATGATCCCAAACCTTCCAGGCATAAGATTCGAAATCGGAAAGATATCCCGAGCATAGCTCTGGCCAGCATGCTACACCACACTGATCTCAGAGAAACTGCAGAGATAGCAACAGCTGCCTGGATTGACGGTGGTTTGATAACACCTGATGATGTTCACCTGGTGATAGATCATAACAAAGTAAGGAGAGCTCAGGAGAAAATTGTCAGTAACCTAGAAGAGGAGTTTGATAAGGGGATAAGAGAAAATGGAATCAATTGTTTGTTCTTTGATGGGAGAAGGGATGACACTAAAGTGTTCATGAAAGTTGGAGATTCTGACAAGTTGTTCCCTGCCATGGTGAAGGAGGAACACTACTCCTGCTGCAGTGAACCAGGAGGGAAGTATTTGTGGCATTTCACTCCAGGGAAAGATGACATCAGGAAACCAGCTGAGATAGTGGCAGATAACATTGTGAACTGGCTCAGAGAGAGGAACGCAGACCAGACCCTGCAGGCCATTGGAGGGGACAGCACCAACACGAACACAGGGTGGCAAGGGGGGGGGTCATACAGTGGATAGAGCGGAAGATTGGGAAGAAGCTGGTCTGGATTGTTTGTGACCTCCACACCAACGAGTTGCCACTCAGACATCTGATCCAGGAGCTGGATGGCAAGACTTTCAAACAACAGATGGTCTGGTCCTCTTGGCAAGATGCTGGACTCTGCCACTGAGTTAGAAATAAATCCGAGCTTTGAAAAAATCACAGTTGGCCCTCCACTCGTTGAGCTTGCACATACTGTCATTGACGACCTGAGTACTGACCAGTACTATGGTTACATGATTTGCAGTGCCATCAAAACTGGGGTCATGCCTGATAGACATGCTTACCTGCAGATAGGTCCAGTCTCACATTCTAGGTGGCCTACAACGCCTCAGGTTCTGCAGAATTTGGGTCGCCATCATAAACTGAAAGGGAACCAGTTTCACAACCTGAGACTTATTGTCCAATTCATCGTGAGTGTCTACTACAAATTGGTTCAACACCAAGGTCAAGTCATCGTTCTCGGAAGGTCCGGAGGCGTTCTTCTTCCAGCTTGAGCTCCTGAGGAGTCAGCCAAGGAAGGTTGTTCAGATTGTGGAGCAGACTGTGAGGAGATCTTCCTGGCATGCTCATCCCGAGGCAGTTCTGCAGACAATGCTCTGCAGTAAGGATGAGGAGGAGAAAAGAGTGGCAGTCAAAAAGATCTTGGATATGAGACTTATGAGAGGATCTGGGCATGACGAATCAGTTGGTGACGATTCCTTCAGGGTCAGGAAGACTCTTGAAGTCAATCTAGGTGCCAAGACCCTCAATGATCTCATAGATCTGGATAACATCCAGGCTGGCAGTGACTCTCTACCTGCAGCCTCACCAATGTTCAAGTCAGGGCTTTCCTGGACAACCCCATGCATGTCCCTGCCTGGCCCTCGCACACCCAGAGTATAGAGCGTTGTGTACAGCAAGTGAGCGAGGCCAGCAGTCACTTGTACAGCCAGGAGAGGAGGGAAGGCTACATCCGAGCTCAGGTGGTCAGCAGGGAGGTGATGAGTAGAAACAGAAGCAAGCAAGACATGTTCTCTATAGTGTGCAGCAACACCGGGTCGTAGTAGTAAAACCGGTTTTTGTATTTGATGATTTTGTTTTCTAAAGGAATATTAAATATAATAAATGTGTCAAGATCATTCGTTTCACTATTCTGGATCATTTTCATCCTAATAAATTAACCTGATACATTTACTTTACTTTAAATAAGCTATTTAGTGGTGTTGGTAAAAGGGTGGGAATACTGAATTTTCATAAGATTTCAAGTTAAAATTTACCTAGCAAAAAATGAAAACTTTTCAAATCTGAAGATATCATATGATTCTGCACATAGAACTACATCATTAATACCATGGGCCGATTTTTCAAACTAAAAAAAAAAAAAATTCGCCTCCGTATGACACACCCTACTCTAACATAGCTTACCCCGGCCTAACATACTGTATAACCAACCTTCACCAGGCCGAACTCACACACACACACACACGCACACACACACACACACACACACACACACACCTCTAATACGATAAATCGACCCTGGAATCTTGCCGGAGACCAGTTATATGCTTTAGTGGTCTTCGGCGATAGCAAGAGAGAGTCACCCACTGGAGTTGGCTGGTACTAAGCCTCTTTATCTTCACACTATCTAATATTCTGGCATCCTTATCGCTTGTCTTTTAAAAGCTCTCGGAACATTCCTACACTCCCAACTTTTACCAGCCAGTGAAAGTCTGTACGTTTTTCACTTTTACAGCTGTTATAAGTTCTGTAAACTCTGGTAGGTTCATGTAACTTTTCTAATTTTCGTTGGACTCATAGGAAAAACGAGTTGATTGTTAAGCACACTTGGTGATGTT
This sequence comes from Homarus americanus, assembly GCF_018991925.1. Taxonomy (NCBI): domain Eukaryota; kingdom Metazoa; phylum Arthropoda; class Malacostraca; order Decapoda; family Nephropidae; genus Homarus; species Homarus americanus. The sequence goes on from NW_024756831.1 coordinate 12,427, forward strand.
TGTTAGTGTGTGTGTGTGTGTGAGTGTGTGTGTGTGTAGGAAGGGAAAATACGTTGTCATATAACTACTGTTGTTTCTATTCCAAACTCTCCTACAGCTACCACAACTGTTGTTATTTCTCTTACCACTTAATATTTTAGAGGTTTTGTTTTACAACTCCCACTACTTTTATCACCATCGTTATTGTTATGACTGTTGCTATTATTTTACTAATGTTTTGGGGGTGCGGCGACCCAGTGGATATATCTCGTCTCTCTCTTTTAACATAGCAAAGTGGTTTTATTACTATCGCACCAGTCTTATCTCTTTTGCTACATATGATCAGCATACAAAGATGATGATAATTTATTCCATCGGCCTTTCTCTTTATTTCCCAGCCAATTACATAGTTAGTTACCTGTCTTCTCTTTCTTTCGGATTACCTAATCAACAAAATTTCAGAAGTCCTTCTCTCTGGCAGAATAGAAAAAGGACAAATTTAATAACTCCTTTCTCTCTACCAACACCATCAAGACGCAAGAACGTAAGATTAAATCACTCCTCTCTTCTACCAGCATAGCAGAATGGCAGATTACATAGTTCCTTCCTCCCCGGGCCTGCTGAGCTGCCAACAACGGCCGGGGCTGTACTTGCCAAGCCTCACGCAAGAATGTCATCCACGCCGGATGGGCACCGCCTCCACGTGACCAGTGACAGGGAGGCGACGGCTGAAAGGAGAGGGAAGATTACACGCGATACCGTCCACACTTACGAACGCCAAAGAGAGAGAGAGAGAGAGAGAGAGAGAGAGAGAGAGAGAGAGAGAGAGAGAGAGAGAGAGAGAGAGAGAGAGAGAGAGAGAGAGAGAGAGAGAGAGAGAGAGAGAGAGAGAGAGAGAGAGACATATACAAGTATATACACGATAGATCAGATATATTTATGTGTGTTCACCTTCACATATCGTTTGTTCGTATCGCACTCGATTCCGTTGCCTCCAGAAGAATATAGAAAGTTGTAGATACGTACATATAACCTTACTATAAATTTAACAAAGTAAAATCAGAATATATAATTTTATATAGTAATATTAATTTATGACGTCATGATTTGTTGCAACATCATAAATATCCAGTTATTTCCATACTAACCAAAGCCATAAAAACTTCATTAATATGTACATAATTTATGATAATGACGGAATAGTTGTGATAGACATACGACCCGAATCATTTTTATTTTCAGCTGCTCTCGCGGTCAGCCTCTCATCTCTGCTCACTACATCTTGTGTCACCCTCGTTGGTGCTCCAGCATCTTACCGTCTTCTTAAACGGCTTCCATTCCTTTCACCACTATATATGAATCGAGAGAGAGAGAGAGAGAGAGAGAGAGAGAGAGAGAGAGAGAGATTGGTTTTTCAATGAACCTCTACTTAGGTCTTTGGCCTTTCAGTCACTTGATCTCCAATAAACATTCTGAGCAGCTCTCGAAATCTCAAGTAATCTTGCCTTCTCTTTCGCTCCAACTGAGGATGGGAGAACGTATAAAGTTATGGTACAGTCTCAGAGCAATTTTTACTTCATATTGATAGCTTTATTGTGTTGCAGCTTACGTGAGGCAGGTAGGTACTTCCTCACGTCCCCAGATAGAGATATAGTTAAAGAAGGAACATGAATCTACCCCAGTATTTGTATGAAGACAGACTAAAAGGCGTGTGTGAATATGAAATAACGCCAGGCGCTGTATAGCTCCATTGCTGGCGTTTTTTATGGCAAATCTTAATACCGGGTCTTCTATGCTCCTTAATGACTGTGTGTAGGGTAGGCACGTAAGCTATCATGGGTTACCCAAAGGTCGTGAACGAGTATATAATACAAAGGCAGGGTAAACATGAGACTGTTTGTAAACACACACACACACACACACACACGCTGCGTCCTTATGGCAATGCAAGAGGTTTTTTGTTCCTTTTGTGTACACTGGTGAGACGCCATTGAACATATGCTGTATAATTTCTTAATTTTGTAAACCTCTTTCTTATTCTCCTTTTTTCTCTCTTTTTTCTGTCTGTTTATATTTTGGAGGATACTTTGTCTTGACGGATACTCACCTTGTAGGCAAGTCAGGCAAGGCTTTAGAAATGTTAACTAGTTTCAGCTTTCAAATATGTTTACTGTATAGAGGCAAACAGTTAATTATATGATAAACATAAACTTTAAGAAATACCCCTCACATATATTAAGATAGTCTGTAGAAATAATAGACAGGAAATAAGATGTGGCATTATACTAAAGGAATAAATGTTTTCACGTTATATCAGATCAAATTAGGTTAAGTTATATATAAATTTTGACTAAAGGTTAATGATGATGTTTCCTTAACCACCAAGTGACTGTACATTAATATACACTGTGGTTTGTTGAAGGTACGCCATAATTTGTCCTAAGAGTGGTAATTGGAAATAAGTTCTTCGTTCTTCGTGGAAAAATGTGAACTTTAATAAGAGTTGAATGACAAAATATGTTTAATAATAGTAATCTTGACACTGTCGAACTGAAAAATTAACATCCGACCAATATGTTATAAAATGTGTAAAGCAGAGTACAGCACTAGGGAAATGTAAACGAACAACAGTATCTGGCATGAAAAGTACAATTTGAAAAAAAAAATGTTGTGCATAGGTGTTAATTACACAACGTTTCATGTTTTTAGGTGTTGTAAACATGTGGTCGTATTTCTTATGAAAATTTATCTTACTTTTTGGAAACAAAGATTAAATGAATATAGGAGCAACCATCTGTCTGAGTACTGTGTATTATATAATTTCCTTACCAATGTGTGTGTGTGTGTGTGTGTGTGTGTAAGTGCAGTTTCTTAATTCTAAATGCCAAATATGTTGTATGTGTCTGGAGAATGCGTAGACTATATAATTTCACATATTTCAAACTATAGTTAGAACTTTAACAGTGTTCAGGAATCATTTAAGCTTACATGGAAGTTTTATGTTTCCTAATTAGAACTATAAACACTGAAACGAAAAGAGCATTTTGCAATACGTAAAGTAAACGAAGACGTGTGTATGAAATATTTATCATTTTGTGTTAATCTCTCTCTCTCTCTCTCTCCTCTTTTGTTTCAAAATGCCAGGCAAGTTGTATTCCAGCCGGGCGGAGAACAACTTCAAAGACTCTTTACATCGTCTTACAAACAATTTGGACAATATCTCTGTAAAAGATTTGCATGAATGTTTTCATTTACATTTTTAAGATTTTAAAGCCAGAGGCTCAAAGTAATGCCACTTACATCCAGGATAATTACAGAAAGTTCCGGGGAAGTACTTACATTTTGCATTGTGACTGTTTGGTGGGTGCGGGGAAAGTGCTTTCTTGTGTTTCACCAATTGTTGTGTTGTGTGGAGATGCGTGTTCCTTTCCCTGCGTCCTAGACAGTAACGCAACGAAAGGTTTACCGTACTATGTGTTGTCATCTAGTGTGGGAGAACTAATAATAATAATAATAATAATAATAATAATAATAATAATAATAATAATAATATCATCATCATAATCATCAACAGATAATGAATATAATTCCAGAAAGACGAGGTACAGTGCAGTATTTGAGACGTCTGACAGCCAATCCAAATTCACCTGTATTCTTGTTATACACCTGACTTAAACTTCTTAAAAGGTATCCACAACTCCCAGGGCAGGTTGCTTTATAACTCTCTACACACAAGTAATGACCTTCAGTTGGTCTTGACTCTTGACAGTGATGCTTCAAGCGGGTTTTGTTCGCCGCTTTATGAATATGTGCACAGATTTGAAAGCCGTCAAGAGGAGCTCCCGAGCCTTGTTGTAATTCTCCAGTATGAGATGAACGCACCAAATACATATAGCTTAGTTAGATAAATAGGGTAATTAAAAAAAGCAGAAACGCGAACAATTTTCACCTTGTGTTATGTATGTGATATATCTCTTAATATGTCATTGCTGACTAGTTGTTGAAGCGCAGTAAGATATTATATAAAACAATCTTTCTGGGAGAATTATGAGGTTTGGATATATATCTGGCAGGATACGCCGCTCGGAAATGATTATTTCTTCAGGCGATTGTGTCTAAAAGAAGAATAGATAGAATTAGGGAAAAATCGAATATGGCCAAAATGCAGCTACTGTGAATGGCACAGTCATGCACGACGACACACCACGACTAGTCTAGTCTCAGTCATGGATGGGACAGACATGCACACAAAACTCCAGAGAATATGTGAGAAATCCATTCTGACCTTTCAGTTACCCCGGGAACAAGAGACTCCCCTCAAATATTGACAGTGAGATAGAGAGCCAAGATATACACCTGCATGTACAAGTAGACAGTCCATGCCTGTGTCTGCCAGCCTGAGTCTCTCAATTATTTACAGATTATGTGGGTCGCTGCTAACATGATGTTGTCAGGTGTCAGCAGAGTGAACACCTCTTTCATTCAGCCTGTGATGGTCAGCGGGGGAGGCGATAAGTGTGATAGTAGGGCTCAAGTGAAGGTGCAAAAATTCTTTTATATTTTCCCTTAATCTTACTGAACTTCTGCGTATGAACAGGGGTCCCTACCACGGCGCCAGAAGAGCAACAAAAGCAATTCTAGGTTTTGTTTTATTTCACACAAAGTCCGATCGTTCGTCTTACTTTTAAGCAACGTGAACCTCTATCGGAGATTGCCCGTGCTAACTGTGTGGTCGTAATAGCATTTTACCGACTCGAACTAGGAAACACGAGGCTACATACAGTATACAGTGTATATCTCAACATTCCATATACACACGGACTTCCAAATACAAACAATACCTCACTAGTCGGGAATCGAACCCTGGACCTCTATGCCGTGGTAGCGACCCTTGTTCACACGCACACTGAAATTCCACTGTAGGAGAAGATAAAATACACAATAAGAGGATCACTGTATTTTTCAATGGTGGGTTACAGACGGTCGTAATATACAATTCTCTCGGGTTATTTTTTTTGGGGGGGGGGGTGTTTTATCTTCTCCTACAAATGGATATCAGTGTTATGTGTCTCCATACCTGTGTTGTGTTATAAATATGTTCATCAGTACTTTCAATTTGTGTGTAATTTAATTCACGTACGAAACTGAAACAACAAATTTCTTCTTTTACATAGGAATTTCTTTTGCGACTCTATACAATACGTGTTACATTATACCACTGAAGCTACATATTTTATCTCTTTCTTTTTGATAATTTTTTGGGGCAATCTCAGGAATACAAATCTTTTGGGTAATGTAGTGATCAGCTTCTATAACATCTCTATTTGTTTTGCGAATTGTTTAAAGTAAAGTTCGTCTCACTTCTCTTTTGTTAGAATTGGACTGTGTGTGTGTGTGTGTGTGTGTGTGTGTGTGTGTGTGTCATCTTTTCCATTCACTAAGAAAATTTTGGTTGTTGTTGAGATACTGGCTCACCCAGGGCGGTCTTCGTACAATGGGACACGTGAAATCATAAATCTCAGTTACACAAAAGATATCGCTGACGTCAACCTACACACAGCGAAATTCCAAGCTAATTTAAGCTTCCTTTGAAAAGTTGGAAACAATTCAAAGAAAAAAAGACAAAACGAGAGAAAGAGAGTGAGAGCTAGAGAGAGAGAGAGAGAGAGAGAGAGAGAGAGAGAGAGTCCAATACAACATTAAAGACCTCAGAGTGGTCTGCAGCTACAATAACAAGAGGATGAATATTTAAGTGACCCATGATACTAGGTAGTTTCTCTCTCTCTCTCTCTCTCTCTCTCTCTCTCTCTCTCTCTCTCTGTTTCAATATTTAATTTCTTCATGTATTTAAGAGAATGATAACAAAGACAGTAACAATGAAAGTAGTAAGGCTGAAGCCATTAATATTTGTAGTATTAATGATACAAAGAATAATAATAACCATAATAATAACAATAATGATATTTTGATTATAAACCTTTACGTCTGTACAATATATCTAGAATGAGGTACAACTTTGAGCCAGGCCTTAGCGTACATCAATAGTCTTTCCAACTCTTCATCGTGAGTCGAGAACGTGAAACATGTTTTGGGTGTTTCTCCTGCCAGTCTCACACCCTCAGAAGTTCACAGTTTGCCCGTCTCACACCCTCAGAAGTTCACAGTTTGCCCGTCTCACACCCTCAAGTTCACAGTTTGCCCGTCTCACACCCTCAGAAGTTCACAGTTTGCCCGTCTCTCACGTTACCTTAGATTTTACACCATGTTGGCTCTGATAGAAATTCCGGCTAGGGTCCTTTCTGTGCTCAAGCTAATCCTCACTACAGTTACTACAGTTTTCATCATAGCCATCGTCCTCGTCACTCCCCTACACTGCCATTGCCATTTCCACGCTACCATCTCCAACCTCTTCTCTCCTGTCATAAAACACCACTGCTGCCCTCTCCAACTACCAACCATTATCAGATTATCTCTCTGACAAGTATTTTCTCATACCACAAAATATCGCCAGTGTCAACCAAACCATCAACCAAAACAATCATCACCTTCGGCTTATATTATATCCACCACCATCACAGTTCACTATCATCCTTACAACCACCATCATCCCTACCATCACCATCACCACTAATTATCACTACTGTCTCCCACACCATCCACCAGAATCCCCTTTCCCCATTCCTTCCCCTACATCAATCATCGGAACCTCTATCGATCAATACACAAATACCACCACCACCACCATCACCACCACTACCACCACCACTACCACCATCACCACCAACTACCACTATCACTAGCCACCATCCTCACCACAATCACCATCACTACCACCATCACCACCACTACCACTATCACCACCTCCACTCTCCCATCAAACCACTAAATTCCACTGTCAATTAGGCTGAGCCGAAATCCGGGTCTCATCATTGCTGTGAATAATGGTCCCACATCAATCACACGTTGCAGTTATCTTCGACCTGCTTTGGGCCAAGTACTATAATTTGTCAAATGAATCACTCTCTACTTTATATACCTCGGGTTTTTCTCCTTTGTTATAATACTGAAGCTTCTTGAGGAATACTAAGTGCCCTTGAAGATACCTTTTGCTATGAATGAATAAGTAACAAATCTATACATAGTCAACAATAAATGAATGAATGAATGAGTGAATGAATAAATAAACATATAACATGAAAAGATATATGGACAGTGATTTTCATTCCCTTGAAATATTGTCAGCTATTTATTACGTAAATTTATCATACATTATCCTGCCATATTTACACACACACAATGTTTTACCCTCTTGATATATTGCTAAATATTATGCACGAGATAAATCTGCTAGACGGAGCGCACTTCGCCAGACAAAACATAATTACGGGCAAGAAAGTGGCAGGTTGGAGCTGCAAGATCTGCACCTCATATTATACTTGGTGCTGTGTTACACGGTCAGGGGTGCAGCCAAGACCCAAGTAAATTACCCTCAGTGTGGGAGGTAATATTGGCCTGGAACCCGGACAAGTGAGGCTCCTGCTCTGATCTCCGCTAATTAATAATATATATTCGTATGTGTATATCGAGATTTGCTTACTCACTCATTGACACTTTGTGGCCACTGTCATCTCAGACTATCGCTAATTTCTTTTACGTCACAACATGATGTGATAAGTTGATATAACTGTTCTGTGTTAATTATAATGTCTGTCACTTCGTTCACAATGGAGTAATGTCATGGAATTTTTAGTCTTTTTTGTCCATATGGTATATTGTCAACTGCTTCACTCAACCGTACATGCAACTCAGAGTTACGGAGATTTTGAAGTTAAGACAAATTTTTGGGAAATCTTGAGTGTGTAAAAACATTCGATGTGTAAAATAATATTCAATGTAGAAAATTGGCTTCCGTTTGTCTTAGGATGTGTCTCATGCTGCGGCTTGTCGTTTGTTTATGCGTGTAGTTCTCTCCACCCCAGTTTTCACCATGTAAAGTGATTCATTCATTACATCTGACAAGAGCACTGTGAGGGCGGCAGGTAGAAAACATGATCAAGTTCCTTAACTAGTGTTCCCAAATGGCTTCAGAGTTAAGCAACCATCATCATATTTTACGGCAAGTGTTGTATTAACTGCATTTCTAATAAAGATTTATGTGTGTTGTAAGTATTTATCATGCTATAATAGTGCATAATTATTAAGTAAAGATATTAATAGTTTGCTTTTCTCTTGCACTGTAACGACTGTATTTGGAAATTTATATAGTTGTATTTATCGTATTGATTTCTCAATTTTCAACACCCGTAATACTGTAAATGCCCCCCCCCCCAAAAAAAAAATTCCTAAATACACTATATGCGAAATGAAAATAAATCACTACCGCATAATCCCTATTGCCTTATGTAGTAATTCTCAAGCACAACAGAATACTTAATTTTACTGGTATCAATAGCTTCTTCCTCCCCTGTAGGATATACAGGTATACACAAGCATTCTATAAATATTTAGTGGTGACTTCCACCTAGCAGATGATATTAAAAAAGTTTATCCAAAAATCTGGTGAAATCAAGCCTTCTCGAAACTTTTCCAGAGAAAGACGAAAGATTCTAAATCAGGAGTAATAAGTATGCAAAAATATGAAGGCACAGAAATTCAGAGTTTATTATTAGAAACTGAAACAAAAAAATATATTGCATTCATCTTTAAGCTAATTTATCCCCTTGAGTACAATGATTTATCCCCTTGAGTACAATGCCTTATCCCCTTGAGTACAATGACTTATCCCCTTGAGTACAATGACTTAATCCTTTGGTGAACAATGTCTTAACCCCTGGAATACAAATACCTTGAGTAAGATGATTTTATTCAAAAGGGGTTAAGTTCTCGTACCCAAGTGGTTAAGTCATCGTATTCAGGGTTAAGTCATCGTACTCAGGGTTAAATTACCGTATTCAAGTGGTTAAGTCATCGTACTCAAGTAGTTAAGTCACTGTCCTCATGCGGTTAAGTCATTATACTCATGTGGTTAAATCATCGTAGTCAAAGTGGTCAAGTCATTGGACTCAAGTAGTTAAGTCATCCTACTCAAGTGGTTGTCATCGTACTCAATAGGTCAAGTCATTGTACTCAAGTAGTTAAATCATCGTACTCATGGTTAAATTTTCGTACTCAAGTGGTTGTCATCGTACTCAATAGGTTAAGTCATTGTATTCAGGGTTAAGTCATCGTACTCAACGGTTAACCCACCATATCTCCCTTACCCTTTGTCTTTATCTCCCCATAACATCTCTACCCCCCTTTATGCTCCCTCACCCCCCTTCCTTCTCTGACTCAACCCCGACACCAAAAGCTCATCTTACAACCATAAAATTTGTGCTTATCTTCTTTATCAGCCCCTCTGCCCCGAGCATAGCCTCTTGTCCTCTATATACCTTCAGCCTCTAACCTCGATTACCTCCTCCTCCTCCTCCTCGTCTTCTTCCTCCTCCTCCTCTTCTTCTTCCTCTCTCTCTCTTCCTCTTCCCAATGTGGTTTATCCTCCAACCATTGTCTTCTCCTTCATTTGTTTTCCTGCAGAACACAGCCTCTCTTGCTTCCACCATTAGCATCCATGTCTTCGTCATTGGTATATTTTTCTCTCATTTCTGTCTCTCCCCTCTACTTGCATGTCTTCTTTCTTCTCTCTACCTTCTTGCCTCCCTCCCTCACCCTTCCCTCTAACCCACACTGCCAGAGGGGTAATGGGTACGAAACTCCCCTCAGGCCACTACACCTTAATTGTTTTCCATAATTATATGAACCCGGGGTGGGGGTTACTTGAGGCGGTGTTTAGAAGCTTCTGTCGTCTTCAGGTGTACTCCAACTATACCTTTCATTTCAGTTCACTTAATTAGCCTATGAAACAAACAGCATAGGTACAGGTTCTAAGCGCAGGTGTAGGGATCTAGAGATTTTTCATCGTATCAAATTTTGTTTTAATGTCTCTTCTTTTCGTTGACAAAAAAAATGGAAATAATTATTGTTTATCACTTTTCTTTTCTTTTGTCTTAGATATATCCTTGTCAGTTGGCTAAGTCCCTCAGAACAATCAGCTTCTCTTACCACTGAGTGTCTTGGCTTCGACCTTTGTGACTTTAATAAGAATTTTGCGTTTAAAAATAAAAGTTTTGACTACCCTCCTTTGGCTTGTAGTTGACCACTCTTGTAGAATAAAAGGACCCAAGATACTTACCCTTGTGTTCGCCTCTCTTGCACGCTTGTGGTTCTAATTAAAACTCTGCGTTTTAATTTGTCTGAATTATTCCCTATCAGTATTTAGTTTTGCATCCAAATTGCTTTATTAGTAAGTAACTTTTAATTAAAGAACAAGAGGCAGAATTTTTTAATTAATGATGTGTTTCGTGGATGTACAGTAAAGTAGCCTACATAGCTCTATATTGTGAATACGTAGTGCACACTTTCCTTCATCTCAACCTTGTGTAAAGTCGGAGGTATATAAATCGTGTATTAATGTGTAGAGGTGACTGTATGTAATTATCTGAGTACTATATATATTATAAGCCTTATGATCAAGGGACATAGGGGCGGCATTGATGGAGGATGATTGTGTAGCGAACAACGTAGTGAAAAGTCACCTTTAAGTTTCATGGCCAAGTTTATTACAAGAGGAATATCAATCTATTTTACGCAATAAGTAAACCACTAAACCTACATTACAAAATGTTGGCCATTTTATCCATCTTAACGATCACCTTTCCTAACCGACTAACTGATGGTGTTGTTCCCTGTGTGAGAGTTTTATTTCCATGACGTTTCATCATGTATGTTTCCTGACATGCAATCAGACCTTCGCTAACCAGTTTTTCCTCCCCCTTCTTTTGACATATTTCCTTTCAATTGTTTTTATATTCATTAAAAGGTTCCCCTGAGAAGTTTTATATTTTATTCGCATTTTTTTCATTATATCTGTTAAGCTAAACCGTACTGCAGCATCCATGCAATTATAGTATATACAGTATAAATTCGTAGTTTGTGTTCATCTATTTGTTAATTACGTTAACAATCAACTTGTTGACTCAACCATCTTGTTATTCCTCATGCCTGGTGCTATAGTATCGTCAGGTGGTATATTGTATCGTCAGGTGG
>NW_024756832.1:0-25796 GCF_018991925.1 Homarus americanus
ATCATTGGATTTGCTATTCTCGATCAGGAGGCTTTGTTATACTCGATCAGGGGATTTTGTCATACTCGACCAGGGGCCTTTGTTATACTCGATCAGGGGATTTTGTTATACTCGATCAAGGGACTTTGTTATACACGATCAGTGGAATTTGTTATACTTGATTAGGGGACTTTGTTATGCTCGATCAGGGGCTTTATTATACTCGATAAGGGGACTTTGTTATACTCGATCAGGGGCCTTTGTTATACTCCATTAGGGGCCTTTGTTATACTCGATTAGGGCACTTTGTTATACTCGATCAGAAGACTATTTTATACTCGACCAGGGGACTTTGTTATACTCGATCAGTGGAATTTGTTATACTCGATTAGGGGACTTTCTTATACTCAATTAGGGGACTTTGTTATACTCGATTAGGGGACTTTGTCATACTCGATCAGGGGACTTTTTTATACTCGACAAGGGGCCTTTGTTATACTCGATCAGGGGTCTTTATTGTACTCCATAAGGGGACTTTGTTATACTCGATCAGAGGCCTTTGATATACTCCATTAGGGGCCTTTGTTATACTCGATCAGGAAGCTTTGTTATACTCGATCAGGGGACTTTGATGTACTCGATCAGAGGACTTTGTTATACTCAATGAGTGGCCTTTGTTATACTCGATCAGGGTTTTTTGTTATACTCGATAATAGGACTATGTTATACTCGATCAGGGGCTTTATTATACTCGATAAGGGGACATGTTATACTCAATCATGGGACTTTGATATTCTAGATCAGGGGAATTTGTTATTCTCGATTAGGGGACTTTTTTATACTCGATCAGGGGACTTTGTTATTCTCGATAAGGGGACTTTGTTATACTCGATCAGGGGTCTTTGTTATACTCGATCAGGAGGCTTTGATATACTCCATCAGGGGACTTTGTATATTCTCGAAGAGGGAATTTGTTATATTCGGTCAGCGGCCTTAATTATACTCGATCAGGGGACTTTGTTATGCTCGATAAGGGGCCTTTGTTATACTCGATCATGGGGCTTTGTTTTACTTGACCAGGGGACTTTGTTATACTTGACCAGGGGGCTTTTTTATACTCGATCAAGGGACTTTGTTATACTCGACCAAGGGCCTTTGTTGTACTCGATAAGGGGCCTTTGTTATACTCGATAAGGGGCCTTTGTTATGCTCGATGAGGGGGTTTTGTTATGCTCGATGAGGGGACTTTGTTATTCTCGATCAGTGGACTTTGTTTACTCGATGAGGGGACTTTGCTATACTCGACCAGAGGACTTTGATATACTCGACCAAGGGGTCTTTTTTATACGCGATGAGGAGGTTTTGTTAAAGTCGATGAGGGGCTTTGTTATACTCGATGAGGCCACTTGGTTATACTCGATCAGGGGACTTTGTTGTACTCGATCCGGGTACTTTGTTATACTCGACATGGGGACTTTTTTATACTCAAACATGGGATTTGCTATTCTCGATCAGGAGGCTTTGTTATACTCGATCAGGGGATTTTGTTATACCCGATCAGGTGACTATGTTGTACTCGATCAACGGACTTTGTTATACTCGATGAAGGGGCTTTGTTATACTCGATCTTGAGACTTTGTTATACTTGATCAAGGGACTTTGTTATACACGATCAGTGGAATTTGTTATACTCGATTAGGGGACTTTGTTATACTCGATCAGGGGCTTTATTATACTCGATAAGGGGACTTTGTTATACTCGATCATGGGCCTTTGTTATACTCCATTAGGGGCCTTTGTTATACTCGATCAAGGCACTTTGTTATACTCGATCAGAAGACTATTTTTTACTCGACCAGGGGACTTTGTTATACTCGATCAGTGGAATTTGTTATACTCGATTAGGGGACTTTCTTATACTCAATTAGGGGACTTTGTTATACTCGATCAGGGGACTTTGTCATACTCGATCAGGGGACTTTTTTATACTCGACAAGGGGCCTTTGTTATACTCGATCAGGGGTCTTTATTATACTCGATAATGGGACTTTGTTATACTCGATCAAGGGCTTTATTATACTCGATAAGGGGACTTTGTTATACTCGATGAGAGGCATTTGTTATACTCCATTAGGGGCCTTTGTTATACTCGATGAGGAAGCTTTGTTATACTCGATCAGGGGACTTTGATGTACTCGATCAGCGGACTTTGTTATACTCAATGAGGGGCCTTTGTTATACTCGATCAGGGGTTTTTGTTATACTCGATAATAGGACTATGTTATACTCGATCAAGGGCTTTATTATACTCGATAAGGGGACATGTTATACTCAATCAGGGGACTTTGATATTCTAGATCAGGGGAATTTGTTATTCTCGATTAGGCGACTTTGTTATTCTTGATCAGGGAACTTTGTTATTCTCAATAAGGGGACTTTGTTATACTCGATCAGGGGTCTTTGTTATACTCGATCAGGAGGCTTTGATATACTCCATCAGGGGACTTTGTATAATCTCGAAGAGGGAATTTGTTATATTCGGTCAGCGGCCTTTCTTATACTCGATCAGGGGACTTTGTTATGCTCGATAAGGGGCCTTTGTTATACTCGATCATGGGGCTTTGTTTTACTTGACCAGGGGACTTTGTTATACTTGACCAGGGGGCTTTTTTATACTCGATCAGGGGACTTTGTTATACTCGACCAGGGGCCTTTGTTATACTCGATAAGGGGCCTTTGTTATACTCGATAAGGGGCCGTTGTTATGCTCGATGAGGGGGTTTTGTTATGCTCGATGAGGGGACTTTGTTATTCTCGATCAGTGGACTTTGTTTACTCGATCAGGGGACTTTGTTATACTCGACCAGGGGACTTTGTTATACTCGACCAAGGTGTCTTATTTATACGCGATGAGGAGGTTTTGTTAAAGTCGATGAGGGGCTTTGTTATACTCGATCAGGCGACTTTGTTATACTCGACCAGGGGACTTTGTTATACTCGATCAGGGGACTTTGTTATACTCGATCAGGGGACTTTGTTATACTCGACCAGGGGCCTTTCTTATACTCGATAAGGGGCCTTTGTTATTCTCGATCATGGGAATTAGTTTTACTCGACAAGGGGACTTTTTTATAATCCATCATGGGATTTGCTATTCTCGATCAGGAGGCTTTGTTATACTCGATCAGGGGATTTTGTTATACCCGATCAGGTGACTTTGTTGTGCTCGATCAGCGGACTTTGTTATACTCGATGAAGGGGCTTTGTTTTACTCGATCTTGAGACTTTGTTATACTCGATCAAGGGACTTTGATATACACGATCAGTGGAATTTGTTATACTCGATTAGGGGACTTTGTTATACTCGATCAGGGGCTTTATTATACTCGATAAGGGGACTTTGTTACACTTGATCAGGGGCCTTTGTTATACTCCATTAGGGGCCTTTGTTATACTCGATCAGGGCACTTTGTTATACTCGATCAGAAGACTATTTTATACTCGACCAGGGGACTTTGTTATACTCGATCAGTGGAATTTGTTATACTCGATTAGGGGACTTTCTTATACTCAATTAGGGGACTTTGTTATACTCGATCAGGGGACTTTGTCATACTCGATCAGGGGACTTTTTTATACTCGACAAGGGGCCTTTGTTATACTCGATCAGGGGTCTTTATTATACTCGATAATGGGACTTTGTTATACTCGATCAGGGGTCTTTGTTATACTCGATCAGGGGACTTTGTTCTACTCGATCAGGGGCTTTATTGTACTCGATAAGGGGACTTTGTTATACTCGATCAGGGGACTTTGTTATACTCGATCAAGGGACTTTGTTATACTCGATCTTGGGACTTTGTTATACTCGATCAGGGTCCTTTGTTATACTCCATTATGGGCCTTTGTTATACTCCATCAGGTCACTTTGTTATACTCGATCAGGGGACTATTTTATAGTCGACCAGAGGCCTTTGTTATACTCGATTAGGGGACTTTGTTATACTCGATCATGGGACTTTATTAAACTCGACCAGGGGACTTTGTTATACTGGACCAAGGGACTTTGTTATACTCGATCAGGGGGCTTTTTTATACTCGACCAGGGGACTTTTTTATACTGGACCAAGGGATTTTGTTATACTCGACCAGGGGACTTTGTTATACTCGATCAGGGGCCTTTGTTATAATCGATCATGGGACTTTGTTATACTCGATCAGGAGGCTTTGTTATACTCCATCAGGGGACTTTGTATATTCTCGAAAAGGGACTTTGTTATATTCGGTCAGGGGCCTTTCTTATACTCATTCAGGGGACTTTGTTATGCTCGATAAGGGGCCTTTGTTATACTCGATCATGGGACTTTGTTTTACTCGACCAGGGGACATGGTAATACTTGACCAGGGGGCTTTTTTATACTCGATCAGGGGGTTTTGTTAAACTCTATGAGGGGGCTTTGTTAAAGTCAAAGAGGGGATTTGTTATACTCGATAAGGGGCCTTTGTTATACTCGATAAGGGGCCTTTGTTATGCTCGATGAGGGGGTTTTGTTATGCTCGATGAGGGGATTTTGTTATTCTCGATCAGTGGACTTTGTTTACTCGATCAGGGGACTTTGTTATACTCGACCAGGGGACTTTGTTATACTCGACCAAGGGGTCTTTTTTATACGCGATGAAGAGGTTTTGTTAAAGTCGATGAGGGGCTTTGTTATACTCGATCAGGCGACTTTGTTATACTCGACCAGGGGACTTTGTTATACTCGATCAGGGGACTTTGTTATACTCGATCAGGGGACTTTGTTATACTCGACCAGGGGCCTTTGTTATACTCGATAAGGGGCCTTTGTTATACTCGATCATGGGACTTAGTTATACTCGACAAGGGGACTTTTTTATACTCCATCATGGGATATGCTATTCTCGATCAGGAGGCTTTGTTATACTCGATCAGGGGATTTTGTTATACCCGATCAGGTGACTTTGTTGTGCTCGATCAGCGGACTTTGTTATACTCGATGAAGGGGCTTTGTTATACTCGATCTTGAGACTTTCTTATACTCGATCAAGGGACTTTGTTATACACGATCAGTGGAATTTGTTATACTCGATTAGGGGACTTTGTTATACTTGATCAGGGGCTTTATTATACTCGATAAGGGGACTTTGTTATCCTCGATCAGGGGCCTTTGTTATACTCCATTAGGGGCCTTTGTTATACTCGATCAGGGCACTTTGTTATACTCGATCAGAAGACTATTTTATACTCGACCAGGGGACTTTGTTATACTCGATCAGTGGAATTTGTTATACTCGATTAGGGGACTTTCTTATACTCAATTAGGGGACTTTGTTATACTCGATCAGGGGACTTTGTCATACTCGATCAGGGGACTTTTTTATACTCGACAAGGGCCTTTGTTATACTCGATCAGGGGTCTTTATTATACTCGATAATGGGACTTTGTTATACTCGATCAGGGTCTTTGTTATACTCGATCAGGAGACTTTGTTCTACTCGATCAGGGGCTTTATTGTACTCGATAAGGGGACTTTGTTATACTCGATCAGGGGACTTTGTTACACTCGATCAAGGGACTTTGTTATACTCGATCTTGGGACTTTGTTATACTCGATCAGGGTCCTTTGTTATACTCCATTATGGGCCTTTGTTATACTCCATCAGGTCACTTTGTTATACTCGATCAGGGGACTATTTTATAGTCGACCAGAGGCCTTTGTTATACTCGATTAGGGGCCTTTGTTATACTCGATCATGGGACTTTATTAAACTCGACCAGGGGACTTTGTTATACTGGACCAAGGGACTTTGTTATACTCGATCAGGGGGCTTTTTTATACTCGACCAGGGGACTTTGTTATACTGGACCAAGGGACTTTGTTATACTCGACCAGGGGACTTTGTTATACTTGATCAGGGGCCTTTGTTATAATCGATCATGGGACTTTGTTATACATGATCAGGAGGCTTTGTTATACTCCATCAGGGGACTTTGTATATTCTCGAAAAGGGACTTTGTTATATTCGGTCAGGGGCCTTTCTTATACTCATTCAGGGGACTTTGTTATGCTCGATAAGGGGCCTTTGTTATACTCGATCATGGGACTTTGTTTTACTCGACCAGGGGACATGGTAATACTTGACCAGGGGGCTTTTTTATACTCGATCAGGGGGTTTTGTTAAACTCTATGAGGGGGCTTTGTTAAAGTCGAAGAGGGGATTTGTTATACTCGACCTGGGGCCTTTTTTATACTTGATAAGGGGCCTTTGTTATGCTCGATGAGGGGGTTTTGTTATGCTCGATGAGGGGGACTTTGTTATTCTCGATCAGGGGACTTCGTTTACTCGATCAGGGGACTTTGTTATACTCGACCAGGGGACTTTGTTATACTCGACCAGGGCCTTTTTTATACTCGATGAGGGGGTTTTGTTAAAGTCGATGAGGGGGCTTTGTTATACTCGATCAGGCGACTTTGTTATACTCGATCAGGGGACTATTTTATACTCGACCAGGGGCCTTTGTTATGCTCGACCAGGGGCCTTTGTTATACTCGATCAGAGGGCTTTACTATACTCGATCTTGAGACTTTGTTATACTCGATCATGGGACTTTGTTATACTCGACCAGGGGACTTTGTTATACTCGATGAGGGGGCTTTTTTATACTCGATCAGGGAACTTTGTTATACTCGATCAGAGGGCTCTGTTATACTCGATCAGGGGACTTTGTTATAACCGATCAGGTGACTTTATTGTACTCGATCAGCCGAATTTGTTATACTCGATGAGGGGGCTTTCTTATACTCCCTCTTGAGACTTTGTTATACTCGATCAGGGGACTTTGTCATACTCGATCATGGGATTTTTTTATTTTCGACAAGAAGCCTTTGTTATACTCGATTCGGGGCCTTTGGTACACTCGATCATTGGACTTTGTTATACTCGACCAGGGAACTTTGTTATACTCGACCAGGGTTTTTTTATACTCGATGAGAGGAGTTTGTTATACTCGATCAGAGGGCTTTGTTATATTCGATCAGGGGACTTTGGTATACTCGAAAATGGGCCTTTGTTATACTCGATCAGGGGTCTTTGTTATACTCGATAATGGGACATTGTTATACTCGATCAGGGGTCTTTGTTATACTCGATCAGGGGACTTTGTTCTACTCGATCAGGGGACTGTGTTATACTCGTTTAGGGGAATTTGTTATACTCGATTAAGGGACTTTGTTATACTAGATAAGGGGAATTTTTTACTCGATCAGGGGACTTTGTTATACTGGATCAGGGGACTATTTTATACCCGACCAGGGGCCTTTGTTATACTCGATGAGGGGCCTTTGTTATACTCGATCATGGGACGTTGTTATACTCGACCAGGGGACTTTGTTATTCTCGACCAGGGGACTTTCTTATACTCGATCAGGGGTCTTTGTTATACTCGATCAGGGGACTTTGTTATACTCGATCAGGGGAATTTCTTATACTCGATTAGTAGACTTTGTTATACTCGATCAGAGGACTTTGTTATACTCGATCAGGGGAGTTTATTATACTCGATCACGGGACTATTTTATACTCGACCAGGGGCCTTTGTTATACTCGATCAGGGGCCTTTGTTATACTCGGTCAGGGGGCTTTATTATACTCGAAAAGGGGACTTTGTTATACTCGACAAGGGGACTTTTTTATACTCCATCATGGGATTTGCTATACTCGATCAGGGGGCTTTGTTATACTCGATCAGGGGACTTTGTTATACCCGATCAGGTGACTTTGTTGTACTCGATCAGCGGACTTTGTCATACTCGATGAAGGGGCTTTGTTATACTCGATCTTGAGACTTTGTTATACTCGATCAGGGGACTTTGTTATACTCGATCAGTGGAAATTGTTATACTCGATTAGGGGACTTTGTTATACTCGATCAGGGGCTTTATTATACTCGATAAGGGGACTTTGTTATACTCGATCTGGGGCCTTTGTTATACCCCATTAGGGGCCTTTGTTATACTCGATCAGGAGGCTTTGTTATACTCGATCAGGGGACTTTGATGTACTCGATCAGCGGACTTTGTTATACTCAATGAGGGGCCTTTGTTATACTCGATCAGGGGTCTTTGTTATACTCGATAATGGGACTTTGTTATACTCGATCAGGGGTCTTTGTTATACTCGATCAGGAGACTTTGTTATACTCGATCAGGGGCTTTATTATACTCGATAAAGGGACTTTGTTATACTCGATGAGGGGATTTGTTATACTCGACCTGGGGCCTTTGTTATACTCGATAAGGGGCCTTTGTTATGCTCGATGAGGGGGTTTTGTTATGCTCGATGAGGGGACTTTGTTATTCTCGATCAGAGGAC
Organism: Homarus americanus; assembly: GCF_018991925.1. NCBI lineage: Eukaryota > Metazoa > Arthropoda > Malacostraca > Decapoda > Nephropidae > Homarus > Homarus americanus. Next base: position 8,375 of record NW_024756832.1, read on the forward strand.
TTTGTTTACTCGATCAGGGGACTTTGTTATACTCGACCAAGGGACTTTGTTATACTCGACCAGGGGGCTTTTTTTACTCGATGAGGGGATTTTGTTAAAGTCGATGAGGGGGCTTTGTTATACTCGATCAGGCGACTTTGTTATACGCGATCAGGGGACTATTTTTTACTCGACCAGGGGCCTTTGTTATACTCGATCAGGGGCCTTTGTTATACTCGATCAGGGGCCTTTGTTATATTCCATTTGGGGCCTTTGTTATACTGGATCAAAGGACTTTGTTATACTCGATGAGGGGACTTTGTTATACTCGTTTAGGGGGCTTTGTTATACTCGATCAGGGGACTTTGTTATACTCGACCAGGGGACTTTGTTATACTCGATCAGGGGCCTTTGTTATATTCCATTTGGGGCCTTTGTTATACTGGATCAAAGGACTTTGTTATACTCGATCAGGGGACTTTGTTATACTCGTTTAGGGGGCGTGTTATACTCGATCAGGGGACTTTGTATATACTCCAATAGGGATTTTGTTATATTCGATCAGGGGGCTTTGTTATGCTCTATAAGGGGACTTTGAATATACTCGAATTGGGACTTTGTTATATTCGGTCAGGGGCCATTCTTATAATCGATCAGGGGGCTTTGTTTTGCTCGATAAGGGGACTTTGTTATTCTCGATCAGGGGACTTTGTTATACTCGACCAGGGGCCTTTGTTATACTCGATAAGGGACCTTTGTCATACTCGTTCTTTGGACGTTGTTATACTCGATCAGGGGACTTTGTATATACTAGAATAGGGATTTTGTTATATTCGGTCAGGGCCGTTCTTATACTCGATCAGGGGGATTTGTTATGCTCGATGAGGGGAATTTGTTATTCTCGATGAGGGGACTTTGTTATACTCGATGAGGGGACTTTGATATACTCGATCAGGGGACTTTCTTATAATCGATCAGGGGTCTTTATTATACTCGACCAGGGGCCTTTGTTATACTCGATAATTGGCCTTTGGCATACTCGATCATGGGGATTGGTTATACTCGAGAGGGGACTTTGTTATACTCGACCAGGGAGCTTTTTTATACTCGATCAGGGGGTTTTGTTAAACTCGATCAGGGGGCTTTGTTAAACTCGATCAGGGGACTTTGTTATACTCGACAAGGGGACTTTGTTATACTCGACCAGAGAACTTTGTTATACTCGATCAGGGGGCTTTTTTATACTCGATCAGGGAACTTTGTTATACTCGACCAGGCAACTTTGTTATACTCGATCAGAGTACTTTGTTATACTAGATCAGGGGACTTTGTTATACTCGATTAGGGGCTTTATTATACTCGATAAGGGGACTTTGTTATACTCGATCTTGGGACTTTGTTATACTCGATCAGGGGCCTTTGTTATATTCCATTTGGGGCCTTTGTTATACTGGATCAAAGGACTTTGTTATACTCGATCAGGGGACTTTGTTATACTCGTTTAGGGGGCTTTGTTATACTCGATCAGGGGACTTTGTATATACTCCAATAGGGATTTTGTTATATTCGATCAGTGGGCTTTGTTATGCTCTATAAGGGGACTTTGAATATACTCGAATTGGGACTTTGTTATATTCGGTCAGGGGCCATTCTTATAATCGATCAGGGGGCTTTGTTTTGCTCGATAAGGGGACTTTGTTATTCTCGATCAGGGGACTTTGTTATACTCGACCAGGGGCCTTTGTTATACTCGATAAGGGACCTTTGTTATACTCGTTCTTTGGACGTTGTTATACTCGATCAGGGGACTTTGTATATACTAGAATAGGGATTTTGTTATATTCGGTCAGCGCCGTTCTTATACTCGATCAGGGGGATTTGTTATGCTCGATGAGGGGAATTTGTTATTCTCGATCAGGGGACTTTGTTATACTCGATGAGGGGACTTTGATATACTCGATCAGGGGACTTTGTTATAATCGATCAGGGGTCTTTATTATACTCGATCAGGGGACTTTGTTATAATCGATCAGGGGTCTTTATTATACTCGACCAGGGGCCTTTGTTATACTCGATAATTGGCCTTTGGCATACTCGATCATGGGGATTGGTTATACTCGAGAGGGGACTTTGTTATACTCGACCAGGGAGCTTTTTTATACTCGATCAGGGGGTTTTGTTAAACTCGATCAGGGGGCTTTGTTAAACTCGATCAGGGGACTTTGTTATACTCGACAAGGGGACTTTGTTATACTCGACCTGAGAACTTTGTTATACTCGATCAGGGGGCTTTTTTATACTCGATCAGGGAACTTTGTTATACTCGACCAGGCAACTTTGTTATACTCGATCAGAGTACTTTGTTATACTAGATCAGGGGACTTTGTTATACTCGATTAGGGGGTTTATTATACTCGATAAGGGGACTTTGTTATACTCGATCAAGGGACTTTGTTATACTCGATCAGGGGACTTTGTTATACTCAATCTGGGGACTTGGTTATTAATCGATCAGGGGACTTTGTTATACGACCAGGGGCCTTTGTTATACTCGATAAGGGGCCTTTGTTATACTCGATCATGGGACTTTGTTATACTCAATCAGGGGGCTTTCTTATACTCGATCAGGGAACTTTGTTATACTCGACCAGTGGACTTTGTTATACTAGATCAGGGGACTTTGTTATACTAGATCAGGGGACTTTGTTATACTCGATCAGTGGCTTTATTATACTCGATAAGGGGACTTTGTTATACTCGATCAAGGGATTTTGTTATTCTCGATAAGGGGACTTTGTTTGACTCGATCAGGGACCTTTGTTATTCTCGATCATGGGACTTTGTTATATTCGACCAGGGGACTTTGTTATACTCGACCAGGGGGCGTTTTTATACTCGATGAGGGGCTTTGTTACACTCGATCAGAGAGCTTTGTTATACTCGATCAGGGGACTTTGTTATACTCGATCAGGGAACTTTGTTGTACTTGACCAGGGGACGTTGTTATACTCCATCAGGGGAATTTGTTATACTAGATCAGGGGACTTTGTTATACTCGATCAGGTTCTTTATTATACTCGATCAGGGGACTTTGTTATTCTCGATCTTAGGACTTTGTTATACTCGATCAGGGGACTTTGTTATACTCCATTTGGGGCCTTTGTTATACTGGATCAGAGGAATTTGTTATACTCGATCAGCGGACTTTGTTATAGTCGATCAGGGGGCTTTGTTATACTCAATTAGGGTACTTTGAATATACTCGAATTGGGACTTTGTTATATTCGGTCAGGGGCCACTCTTATACTCGACCAGGGGCCTTTGTTATACTCGATAAGGGGCCTTTGTTATACTCGTGCATGGAACGTTGTTATACTCGATCCGGGGACTTTGTTATACTAGATCAGGGGACTTTGTTGTACTCGATCAGGTTCTTTATTATACTTGATAAGGGGACTTTGTTATACTCGATCAGGCGACTTTGTTATACTCGATCTTGGGACTTTTTTATACTCGATCAGGGGCCTTGGATATATTCCATTAGTTGGCTTTGTTTTAGTGGATCCAAGGACTTTCTTTTACTCGATCAGGGGACTTTGTTATACTCGATCAGGGGGCTTTGTTATACTCGATCAGGGGGCTTTGTTATACTCGATCAGGGGACTTTGTATATACTCGAATAGGGATTTTGTTATATTCGGTCAGGGGCCTTTGTTATACTCGATCATGGTGATTGGTTATACTCGACAGGGGTACTTTGTTATACTCGACCAGGGAAGTTTTTAATACTCGATCAGGGGGATTAGTTATCCTCGATGAGGGGACTTTGTTATTCTCGATCAGGGGACTTTTTTATACTCGATCAGGGGACTTTGTTATACTCGATCAGGGGACTTTATTATACTCGACCAGGGGCCTTTGTTATACTCGATAAGGTCCCTTTGTTATACTCGATCAGGGGGTTTTATTAAACTCGATCAGGGGGCTTTGGTAAACTCGATCAGGGGACTTTGTTATACTCGACCAGGGGACTTTGTTATACTCGACCGGGGGACTTTGTTATACTCGATTAGGGGGCTTTTTTATACTCGATCAGGGAACTTTGTTATACTCGACCATGCAACTTTGTTATACTCGATCAGGGTACTTTGTTATACTAGATCAGGGGACTTTGTTATACTCGATTAGGGGCTATAATATACTCGATAAGGGGACTTTGTTATACTCGATGAGGGGACTTTGTTATACTCGATCAGGGGCTTTATTATACTCGAGGGACTTTGTTATACTCGATCAGGGACTTTGTTATACTCGATCAGGGGACTTTGTTATACTCGATCAGGGGACTTAGTTATTAATCGATCAGGGGACTTTGTTATACTCGATCAGGGGCCTTTGTTATACTCGATAAGGGGCCTTTGTTATACTCGATCATGGGACTTTGTTATACTCGACCAGGGGACTTTGTTATACTCGACCAGGGGACTTTGTTATACTCCATCAGGGGGCTTTCTTATACTCGATCAGGGAACTTTGTTATACTCGACCAGTGGACTTTGTTATACTCGATCAAAGGACTTTGTTATACTAGATCAGGGGACTTTGTTATACTCGATCAGTGGCTTTATTATACTCGATAAGGGGACTTTGTTATACTCGATCATTTTGTCTCGATACTTTACTAGATCAGGGACTTTGTTATACTCGACCAGGGACTTTGTTATACTCGACCAGGGGACTTTGTTATCTCGATCAGGGCTCGATCAGGGAACTTTGTTATACTCGACCAGGGGACTTTGTTATATTCGACCAGGGGACTTTGTTATACTCGATCAGGGGGCTTTCTTATACTCGATCAGGGAACTTTGTTATACTCGACCAGTGGAATTTGTTATACTCGATCAGGGGACTTTGTTATACTAGATCAGGGGACTTTGTTGTACTTGATCAGTGGCTTTATTATACTCGATAAGGGGACTTTGTTATACTCGATCAGGGGATTTTGTTTTTCTCGATAAGGGGACTTTGTTATACTCGACCAAGGAACTTTGTTATACTCGACCAGGGGACTTTCTTATACTCGATCAGGGGACTTTGTATATACTCGAATAGGGATTTTGTTATATTCGGTCAGGGGCCTTTCTTATACTCGATCAGGGGGCTTTGTTATGCTCGATGAGGGGACTTTCTTATACTCGTTCAGGGGACTTTGTTTTACTCGACCAGGGGCCTTTGTTATACTCGATAAGAGGCCTTTGTTATACTCGATCATGGGGCTTTGTTATACTCGACAGGGGACTTTGTTATACTCGACCAGGGGGCTTTATCATACTCGATCAGAGGGTTTTGTTAAACTCGATGAGTGGGCTTTGTTATACTCGATCAGGGGACTTTGTTATGCTCGATCAGGGGGCTTTTTATACTCGATCAGGCAACTTTGTTATACTCGACTAGGCAACTTTTTTATACTCGATCAGGGGAATTTGTTATACTTGATCAGGGGACTTTGTTATTCTCGATCTTGGGACTTTTTTATACTCAATCATGGGGTATTGTTAAACTCGATGAGGGGGCTTTGTTATACCCGATCTTGGGACTTTTGTATACTCGATCAGGGGGTATTGTTAAACTCGATGAGGGGGCTATGTTACACTCGATCTTGGGACTTTGTTATACTCGATCAGGGGCCTTTGTTATATTCCATTAGGGGCCCTTGTTATACTCGATCAGGGGACTTTGTTATACTCGACCAGGGGACTTTGTTATACTCGACCGGGTGGCGTTTTTATACTCGATGATGGGGCGTTGTTATACTCGATGAGAGGGCTTTGTTATACTCGATCACGGGACTTTGCTATACTCGATCAGGGATTTTTGTTATACTCGACCAGGGGACGTTGTTATACTCGATCAGGGTACTTTGTTATACTAAATCAGGGGACTTTGTTATACCCGATCAGGTTCTTTATTATACTCGATAAGGGGACTTTCTTATACCCGATCAGAGGACTTTGTTATGCTCGATCAGGGGATTTTGTTATACTCGATCTAGGGACTTTGTTATACTCGATAAGGGGACTTTGTTATACTCTATTAGGGGCCTTTGTTATACTGGATCAGAGGACTTTGTTATACTCGATTAGGGGACTTTGAATATACTCGAATTGGGACGTTGTTATATTCGGTCAGGGTCCATTTTTATACTCGATCAGGGGGCTTTGTTATGCTCGAGGAGGGGACTTTGTTATTCTCGATCAGGGGACTTTCTTATACTTGACCAGGGGCCTTTGTTATACTCGATAAGGGGCCTTTGTTATACTCGTTCATGGGACTTTGTTATACTAGATCAGAGGACTTTGTTATACTCGATCAGGTTTTTTATTATACTCGATCAGGTGAGTTTGTTATTCTCGATCTTGGGACTTTGTTATACTCGATCAGGAGACTTTGTTACACTCCATTAGGGGCCTTTGTTATAATGGATCCGAGGACTTTGTTATACTCGATCAGAGGACTTTGTTATACTCGATCAGGGAGCTTTGTTATACTCGATTAGGGGACATTGAATATACTCGAATTGGGACTTTGTTATATTCGGTCAGGGGCCATTCTTATACTCGATCAGGGGACTTTGTTATGCTCGATGAGGGGACTTTGTTATTCTCGATCAGGGGACTTTGTTATACTAGATAAGGGGCCTTTTTTATACTCGTTCATGGAACGTTGTTATACTCGATCAGGGGACTTCGTTATACTAGATCAGGGGACTTTGTTGTACTCGATCAGGTTCTTTATTATACTCGATCAGGGGGCTTTGTTATGGTCGATGAGGGGACTTTGAATATTCTCGAATTGGGACTTTGTTATATTCGGACAGGGGCCATTCTTATACTCGATCAGGGGGCTTTGTTATGCTCGATGAGGGACTTTGTTATTCTCGATCAGGAGAATTTGTTATACTCGACCAGGGGCCTTTGTTATACTCGATAAGGGGCCTTTGTTATACTCGTTCATGGGACGTTGTTATACTCGATCAGGGTTCTTTGTTATACTAGATTAGGGGACTTTGTTGTACTCGTTCAGGTTCTTTATTATACTCGTTAAGGGCACTTTGTTATACTCGATCAGGGGACTTTGTTATACTCGACCAGGGGACTTTGTTATACTGGATCAGGGGACTTTGTTATACTCGATCATCGGACTTTGTATATACTCGAATAGGGATTTTGTTATATTCGGTCAGGGGCCTCTCTTAAACTCTATAAGGGGGCTTTGTTATGCTCGATGAAGGGACTTTGTTATTCTCGATGAGGGGACTTTGTTATACTTGTTCAGGGGACTTTGTTATACTCGATCAGGGGACTTTGTTATACTCGATCAGGGGACTTTGTTATACTCGACCAGGGGCCTTTGTTATACTCGATAATGGGCCTTTGTTAAACTCGATCATGGGGCTTTGTTATACTCGACCAGGGGGCTTTTTTATACTCGATCAGGGGGTTTTGTTAAACTCGATGTGTGGGCTTTGTTATACTCGATCAGGGCTCTTTGTTATACTCGACCAGGGGACTTTGTTATACTCGACAAGGGGACTTTGTTATACTCGATCAGGGGACTTTGTTATACTAGATCAGGGAAATTTGTTATACTCGATTAGGGGCTTTATTTTACTCGATACGGGGACTTTGTTATACTCGATCAGGGGACTTTGTTATACTAGATCAGGGGACTTTGTTATACTCGATCAGTGGCTTTATTATACTCGATAAGGGGACTTTGTTATACTCGATCAGGGGATTTTGTTATTCTCGATAAGGGGACTTTGTTATACTCGACCAGGGAACTTTGTTATACTCGACCAGGGGACTTTCTTATACTCGATCAGGGGACTTTGTATATACTCGAATAGGGATTTTGTTACATTCGGTCAGGGGCCTTTCTTATACTCGATCAGGGGGCTTTGTTATGCTCGATGAGGGGACTTTCTTATACTCGTTCAGGGGACTTTGTTTTACTCGACCAGGGGCCTTTGTTATACTCGATAAGAGGCCTTTGTTATACTCGATCATGGGGCTTTGTTATACTCGACAGGGGACTTTGTTATACTCGACCAGGGGGCTTTATTATACTCGTTCAGAGGACTTTATTAAACTCGATGAGTGGGCTTTGTTATACTCGATCAGGGGACTTTGTTATGCTCGATCAGGGGGCTTTTTATACTCGATCAGGCAACTTTGTTATATTCGACTAGGCAAATTTTATACTCGATCAGGGGAATTTGTTATACTTGATCAGGGGACTTTGTTATTCTCGATCTTGGGACTTTTTTATACTCGATCATGGGGTATTGTTAAACTCGATGAGGAGGCTTTGTTATACCCGATCTTGGGACTTTTTTATACTCGATCAGGGGGTATTGTTAAACTCGATGAGGGGGCTATGTTATACTCGATCTTGGGACTTTGTTATACTCGATCAGGGGCCTTTGTTATATTCCATTAGGATCCTTGTTATACTCGATCAGGGGACTTTGTTATACTCGACCAGGGGACTTTGTTATACTCGACCAGGTGGCGTTTTTATACTCGATGATGGGGCTTTGTTATACTCGATAAGAGGGCTTTGTTATACTCGATCACGGGACTTTGCTATACTCGATCAGGGAACTTTGTTATACTCGACCAGGAGACGTTGTTATACTCGATCAGGGGACTTTTGTTATACTAAATAAGGGGACTTTGTTATACTCGATCGGGTTCTTTATTATACTCGATAACGGGACTTTCTTATACCCGATCAGAGGACTTTGTTATACTCGATCAGGGGATTTTGTTATACTCGATCTAGGGACTTTGTTATACTCGATAAGGGGACTTTGTTATACTCTATTAGGGGCCTTTGTTATACTGGATCAGAGGACTTTGTTATACTCGATTAGTGGACTTTGAATATACTCGAATTGGGACGTTGTTATATTCGGTCAGGGGCCATTTTTATACTCGATCAGGGGGCTTTGTTATGCTCGAGGAGGGGACTTTGTTATTCTCGATTAGGGGACTTTGTTATACTTGACCAGGGGCCTTTGTTATACTCGATAAGGGGCCTTTGTTATACTCGTTCATGGGACTTTGTTATACTAGATCAGATGACTTTGTTATACTCGATCAGGTATTTTATTATACTCGATCAGGGGAGTTTGTTATTCTCGATCTTGGGACTTTGTTATACTCGATCAGGGGACTTTGTTACACTCCATTAGGGGCCTTTGTTATAATGGATCAGAGGACTTTGTTATACTCGATCACAGGACTTTGTTATATTCGATCAGGGAGCTTTGTTATACTCGATTAGGGGACATTGAATATACTCGAATTGGGACTTTGTTATATTCGGTCAGGGGCCATTCTTATACTCGATCAGGGGGCTTTGTTATGCTCGATGAGGGGACTTTGTTATTCTCGATCAGGGGACTTTGTTATACTCGATAAGGGGCCTTTGTTATACTCGTTCATGGAACGTTGTTATACTCGATCAGGGGACTTCGTTATACTAGATCAGGGGACTTTGTTGTACTCGATCAGGTTCATTTTTATACTCGATCAGGGGGCTTTGTTATGGTCGATGAGGGGACTTTGAATATTCTCGAATTGGGACTTTGTTATATTCGGTCAGGGGCCATTCTTATACTCGATCAGGGGGCTTTGTTATGCTCGATGAGGGACTTTGTTATTCTCGATCACGAGAATTTGTTATACTCGACCAGGGGCCTTTGTTATACTCGATAAGGGGCCTTTGTTATACTCGTTCATGGGGCTTTGTTATACTCGACAGGGGACTTTGTTATACTCGACCAGGGGGCTTTTTTATACTCGATCAGGGGGTTTTGTTAAACTCGATGTGTGGGCTTTGTTATACTCGATCAGGGCACTTTGTTATACTCGACCAGGGGACGTTGTTATACTCGACCAGGGGGCGTTTTTATACTCGATGAGGGGGCTTGATATACTAGATCAGGGGACTTTGTTATACTCGATTAGGGGCTTTATTTTATTCGATAAGGGGACTTTGTTATACTCGATCAGGGGACTTTGTTATACTCGACAGGGGACTTTGTTATACTCGATCAGGGGTCTTTGTTATACTCGATCATGGGACTTTGTATATACTCGAATAGGGATTTTGATATATTCGGTCAGGGGCCTCTCTTAAACTCTATTTGGGGGCTTTGTTATGCTCGATGAAGGGACTTTGTTATTCTCGATGAGGGGACTTTGTTATACTTGTTCAGGGGACTTTGTTATACTCGATCAGAGGACTTTGTTATACTCGATCAGGGGACTTTGTTATACTCGACCAGGGGCCTTTGTTATTCTCGATAATGGGCCTTTGTTAAACTCGATCATGGGGCTTTGTTATACTCGACAGGGGACTTTGTTATACTCGACCAGGGGGCTTTTTTATACTCGATCAGGGGTTTTTGTTAAACTCGATGTGTGGGCTTTGTTATACTCGATCAGGGCACTTTGTTATACTCGACCAGAGGACGTTGTTATACTCGACCAGGGGGCGTTTTTATACTCGATGAGGGGGCTTGATATACTAGATCAGGGGACTTTGTTATACTCGATTAGGGGCTTTATTTTACTCGATAAGGGGACTTTGTTATACTCGATCAGGGGACTTTGTTATACTCGATCAGGGGACTTTGTTATACTCGATCTTGGGACTTTTTTATTCTCGATCAGGGGGTATTGTTAAACTCGATGAGGGGGCATGGTTATACTCAATCAGGGGCCTTTGTTATATGACATTAGGGGCCCTAGTTATACTGGATCAGGGGACATTGTTATACTGGATCAGGGGACTTTGTTATACTCAATCAGGGGACGTTGTTATACTCGACCAGGGGGCGTTTTTATACTCGATGAGGGGGCTTGTTATACTAGACCAGGGGACTTTGTTATACTCGATCAGGTTCTTTATTATACTCGATAAGGGGACTTTGTTATACTCGATCAGAGGACTTTGTTATACTCGATCAGGGGATTTTGTTATACTCGATCTTGGGACTTTGTTATACTCGATAAGGAGACTTTTTATTCTCTATTAGGGGCCTTTGTTATACTGGATCAGAGGACTTTATTAAACTCGATTAGGGGACTTTGAATATACTCGAATTGGGACTTTGTTATATTCGGTTAGGGGCCATTCTTATACTCGATCAGGGGGCTTTGTTATGCTCGATGAGGGGACTTTGTTATTCTCGATGAGGGGACATTGTTGTACTCGATGAGGGGACTTTGTTATTCTCGATCATGGGACTTAGTTATACTCGACCAGGGGCCTTTGTTATACACAATAAGGGGCCTTTGTTATACACGTTCATGGGACGTTCTTATACTAGATCAGGGGACTTTGTTATACTCGATCAGGTTCTTTATTATAGTCGATCAGGGGACTTTGTTATTCTCGATCTTGGGACTTTGTTATACTTGATGAGGGGACTTTGTTATACACCATTAGGGGCCTTTGTTATACTGGATCAGAGGACTTTGTTATACTCGATCAGGGGACTTTGTCATACTCGATCAGGGGGCTTTGTTATACTCTTTTAGGGGACTTTGAATATACTCGAATTGGGACTTTGTTATATTCGGTTAGGGGCCATTCTTATACTCGATCAGGGGGCTTTGTTATGCTCGATGAGGGGACTTTGTTATTCTCGATGAGGGGACATTGTTGTACTCGATGAGGGGACTTTGTTATTCTCGATCATGGGACTTAGTTATACTCGACCAAGGGCCTTTGTTATACTCGATAAGGGGCCTTTGTTATACTCGATTAGGACTTTGAATATACTCGAATAGACTTTGTTATATCTGGTCAGGCCATTCTTATATCACTGATCAGGGGCTTTGTTATGCTCGATGAGGGGACTTTGTTATTCTCGATCAGGGACATTGTTATACCTCGACCAGGGCCTTTGTTATACTCGATAAGGGCCTTTGTTACACTTCCGTTCAAGGGACGTTGTTATACTCGATCTTGGGACTTTGTTATACTCGATCAGGGCCTTTTTGTTATATTCCATTAGCGGCCTTTTGTTATACGGATCAAAGGAGTTTGTTATACTCGATTAGGACTTTGTTATACTCGATCAGGGGACTTTGTTATACTAGATCAGGGACTTTTGTTATACTCGATCAGTGGCTTTATGTTACTCGATAAGGGGACTTTGTTATACTCGATCATGGGATTTTGTTATTCTCGATAAGGGGACTTTGTTAGCCTCGATCAGGGACCTTTGTTATTCTCGATCATGGGACTTTGTTATATTCGACCAGGGGACTTTGTTATACTCGACCAGGGGGCGTTTTTATACTCGATGAGGGGCTTTGTTATACTCGATGAGAGAGCTTTGTTGTACTCGATCAGGGGACTTTGTTATACTCGATCAGGGAACTTTGTTATACTCGAACAGGGGACGTTGTTATACTCCATCAGGGGACTTTGTTATACTAGATCAAGGGACTTTGTTATACTCGATCAGGGTCTTTATTATACTCGATCAGGGGACTTTGTTATTCTCGATCTTGGGACTTTGTTATACTCGATCAGGGGACTTTGTTATACTCCATTAGGGGCCTTTGTTATACTGGATCAGAGGACTTTGTTATACTCGATCAAAGGACTTTGTTATACTCGATCAGGGGGCTTTGTTATACTCGATTAGGGGACTTTGAATATACTCGAATTGGGACATTGTTATATTCGGTCAGGGGCCGTTCTTAAACTCGATCAGGGGGCTTTGTTATGCTCGATGAGGGGACTTTGTTATTCTCGATAAGGGGACATTGTTATACTCGACCAGAGGCCTTTCTTATTCTCGATAAGGGGCCTTTGTTACACTCGTTCATGGGACGTTGTTATACTCGATCTTGGGACTTTGTTATACTTGATCAGGGGCCTTTGTTATATTCCATTTGGGGCCTTTGTTATACCGGATCAAATGACTTTGTTATACTCGATCAGGGGACTTTGTTATACTCGTTAAGGGGGCTTTGTTATACTCGATCAGGGGACTTTGTATATACTCCAATAGGGATTTTGTTATCTTCGGTCAGGGGCTGTTCTTATACTCGATCAGGGGGCTTTGTTATGCTCGATGAGGGAACTTTGTTATTCTCGATCAGGGGACTTTGTTATACTCGATCAGGGGACTTTGTTATACTCGATCAGGGGACTTTGTTATACTCGATTAGGGGACTTTATTATACTCGACCAGGGGACTTTGTTATACTCGATAAGGGGCCTTTGTTATACTCGATCATGGGGATTGGTTATACTCGACAGGGGACTTTGTTATACTCGACCAGGGAGCTTTAATATACTCGATCAGGGGTTTTTGTTAAACTCGATCAGGGGGCTTTGTTAAACTCGATCAGGGGACTTTGTTATACTCGACCTGGTGACTTTGTTATTCTCGATCTTGGGACTTTGTTATACTCGATCAGGGGACTTTGTTATACTCCATTAGGGGCCTTTGTTATACTGGATCAGAGGACTTTTTTATACTCGATCAGGGGACTTTGTTATACTCGTTCATGGGACGTTGTTATACTAGATCAGGGGACTTTGTTATACTCGATCAGGTTCTTTATTTTACTCGATCAGGGGACTTTGTTATTCTAGAACCTTGGGACTTTGTTATACTCGATGAGGGGACTTTGTTATACTCCATTAATGGCCTTTGTTATACTGGATCAGAGGACTTTGTTATACTCGATCAGGGGACTTTGTTATACACGATCAGGGGACTTTGTTATACTCGATCTTGGGACTTTTTTATACTTGATCAGGGGCCTTTGTTATATTCCATTAGGGGCCTTTGTTTTACTGGATTAAAGGACTTTGTTATACTCGATCAGGGGACTTTGTTATACTCGATCAGGGGGCTTTGTTATACTCCATTAGGGGACTTTGTTTATACTCGAACAGGGATTTTGTTATATTAGGTCAGGGGCCATTCTTATACTCGATCAGGGGGCTTTGTAATGCTCGATGAGGGGACTTTGTTATTCTCGATCAGGGGACTTTGTAATACTCGACCAGGGGCCTTTGTTATACAGGACCAGGGGGCTTTTTTATACTCGATCAGGGTGTTTTGTTAAACTCGATGTGGGGCTTCGTTATACTCGATCAGGCGACATTGTTATACTAGATCAGGGGACTTTGTTATTCTCGATCAGGTTCTTTATTATACTCGATAAGGGGACTTTGTTATACTCGATCAGGGGACTTTGTTATACTTGATCAGGGGACTTTGTTATACTCGATCTTGGGACTTTGTTATTCTCGATCAGGGGCCTTTGTTATATTCCATTAGGGGCCTTTGTTATACTCGATCAGGGGACTTTGTTATACTCGATCAGGGGACTATGTTATACTCAATCAGGGGGCTTTGTTATACTCGATCAGGGGACTTTGTATATACTCGAATAGGGATTTTGTTATATTCGATCAGGGGCCTTTCTTATACTCGATCAGGGGGCTTTGTTATGCTTTATGAGGGGACTTTGTTATTATCGATCAGGGACTTTGTTATACTCGATCAGGGGAATTTGTTATACTCGATCAGGGGACTTTGTTATACTCGATCAGGGGACTTTGTTATACTCTATTAGGGGCTTTATTATACTCGATAAGGGGACTTTGTTATACACGATGAGGGGACTTTGTTATACTGGATCAGGGGACTTTGTTATACTCGATCAAGGGACTTTATTATACTCGACCAGGGGCCTTTGTTATACTCGATAAGGGGCCTTTGTTATACTCCATTAGTGGCCTTTGTTATACTGGATCAGGGGACTTTCTTATACGCGATCAGGGGACTTTGTTATACTCGATCATGGGGCTTTGTTATTCTCGACAGGGGACTTTGTTATACCCGACCAGGGGACTTGGTCATGATCGACCAGGGGGCTTTTTTCTACTCGAAGAGGGGGTTTTTGTTAAACTTGATATGGGGGCTTTGTTATACTCGAACAGGGGACTTTGTTATACTCGACCAGGGGACTTTGTTATACTCGACCAGGGGGCTTTGTTATACTCGATCAGGGGGCTTTTTTATACTTGATCAGGGATCTTTGTTATACTCGATCAGGGGTCTTTATTATACTCGATAATGGGACTTTGTTATACTCGATCAGGGGCTTTATTATACTCGATAAGGGGACTTTGTTATACTCGATGAGAGGCCTTTGTTATACTCCATTAGGGGCCTTTGTTATACTCGATGAGGAAGCTTTGTTATACTCGATCAGGGGACTTTGATGTACTCGATCAGCGGACTTTGTTATACTCAATGAGGGGCCTTTGTTATACTCGATCAGGGGTTTTTGTTATACTCGATAATTGGACTATGTTATACTCGATCAGGGGCTTTATTATACTCGATAAGGGGACATGTTATACTCAATCAGGGGACTTTGATATTCTAGATCAGGGGAATTTGTTATTCTCGATTAGGGGACTTTGTTATACTCGATCAGGGAACTTTGTTATACTCGATCAGCGGACTTTGTTCTACTCGATCAGGGGACTTTGTTATACTCGATCAGGGGGCTTTGTTATACTCGATCAGGGAACTTTGTTATACTCGATCAGGGGACTTTGTTATACTCGATGAGAGAACTTTGTTATACTCGACCAGGGGCCTTTGTTATACTCGATCAGCAGACTTTGTTATACTCGATCAGGGGTTTTTGTTTTACTCGATCAGGGGACTTTGTTATACTCGATCAGGAGACTTTGTTATACTCGATTAGGGGCCTTTGTTATACTCAATTATGGGTCTTTGTTATACTCGATCAGGGGACTTTGTTATACTCGATCAGGGGACTTTGTTATACTCGACCAGAAGGCTTTTTTATACTCGATCAGGGGGCTTTGTTTTACTCGATCACAGTGCTTTGTTATACTCAATCAGGCGTCTTTGTTATACTCGACCAGGGGACTTTGTTATACTCGATCAGGGGGCTGTGTTATACTCGATAATGGAACTTTGTTATACTCGATCAGGGGAATTTGTTATATTCAATCAGGGGAATTTGTTATACTCGACCAGGCGACTTTGTTAAACTCGACCAAGGGGCTTTTTTATACTCGATCAGGGGGCTTTGTTATACTTGATCAGAGGGCTTTGTTATAATTGATGAGATGGCTTTGTTATACTCAATCACGGGACTTTGTTATACATGACCAGGGGACTTTGTTATACTCTATCAGGGGCTTTATTATATTCGATAAGGGGACTTTGTTATACTCAATCAGGGGCCTTTGTTATACTCGATCAGGGGAATTTGTTATAGTCGATCATAGGGCTTTGTTATACTCGATCAGGGGACTTTGTTATACTCGATCAGGGTGCTTTGTTATACTCGATCAGGGGACTTAGTTATATTCGATAAGGGGACTTTGTTATACTCAATCAGGGACTTTGTTATACTCGATCAGGACTTTGTTATACTCGATGTAGGGCTTTGTTATATGATCAGGGACTTTGTTATACTCGATCAGTAATGGCACCATTATATCGATCGCAGAAGCTGACACTTCTCGATCTGGGGGACTTTGTTTACCTTCAATCTGGGGACTTTGGTATACTCAATCAGAGCTTTGTTATACTCGATCAGGGGACTTTGTATATACTCGATCAGGAGACTTTGTTATATTCGATCAGGGGACTTTGTTATACTCGATCAGGGGACTTTGTTATACTCGATCAGGGGACTTTGTTATACTCGATCAGGGGGCTTTGTTATACTCGATCAGGGGACTTTGTATATACTCAACTAGAGACTTTGTTATATTCAATCAGGGCCCTTTCTTATACTCGGTGAGGGGGCTTTGTTATGCTCGATGAGGGGACTTTGTTATTCTCGATGGGGAGACTTTGTTATACTCGATGAGGGGGACTTTGTTATACGCGATCAGGGGACTTAGTTATACTCGATCAGGGGACTTTGTTATACTCGATCTGGGGTGTTTGTTTTACTCGATCAGGGGACTTTGTTATACTCGATCAGGGGACTTTGAAGTACTTGATCAGGGGACTTTGTTATACTCGACCAGGAGCCTTTATTATACTCGATCAGGGCCTTTGTTAAACTCCATAATTGGACTTTGTTATACTCGAACAGGGGACTTTGTTATACTCGACCAGGGGGGTTTTTTATACTCGATCCGGGGGCTTTGAAATACTCGATCACAGAGCTTTGTTATACTCGATCAGGGGACTTTGTTATACTCGACCAGAGGAATTCGTTAAACTCGATCATAGGGTTTTGTTATACTCGATCAGGGAACTTTGTTTTACTCGATCAGGGGACTTTGTTATACTCGATCAGGGGACTTTGTTATACTCGACCATGGGTCTTTT